>NC_087223.1:22424683-22437676 GCF_015104395.2 Macrobrachium nipponense | reverse complement strand
TTTTTAAGCTAAACCACAGTGTTTTAAAGGCCCTTTTATACTTGAGAGATATATATATTCATATAGTCCAACTCACCACGTATACATCTCCCCCCAATTCCTTGAACTCTTAAGGGACAGAGACTTTTTGTTTTGAAGTTTACCAAAAAGGACTAAATCCAGGGAGAGAGAGAGAGAGAGGAGAGACACCCCTCTATGGAGCCTTGTGTCCGCGGAAGGGGATCGCTGATGGCTATAACGAACCCCAATTGGGCTGATAAGGAAAATAATGGCATGGCCTTGGACTATAGCCCCCGGCCCCCCCCCCCCCCCCCACCCCCGGCTCTCTCTCTCTCTCTCTCTCTCTCTCTCTCTCTCTTACTTTACACGACCCCTAGAAGAATAACACGAGACTATAGTCAGTTGGACACCAGAATAATAATGATAATAACAACAATATAATAATAATAATATAATAATAATAATAATAATAATAATAATAATAATAATAATAATAATAATAATAGTGTCAGTTGTTAACTGTAATTCTATGATAGAAGCTCATTTAGACCTGTAATGACAATACAAAAGCGCCTTCAGGCCTGTAATTACAATACAAAAGTTCATACAGGCCTGTAATTACAATACAAAAGTTCCTACAAAACTGTAATTACAATACATGAGCTCCTTCTGGCCTGTAATTACAATACAAAAGTTCCTTCTGGCCTGTAATTACAAAACAAAAGTTCCTTTTGTCCTGTAATTGCAAAACAAAAGTTCCTACAGGCCTGTAATGACAATACAAAGTTCCTACAGGCCTGTAATTACAATTCAAAAATTCCTAAAGGCCTGTAATGACAATACAAAACCCCTTCAGGCCTGTAATTACAATGCATAAGCTCCTTCTGGCCTGTAATTACAATACAAAAGTTCCTACAGGCCTGTAATTACGATACATAAGTCCCTCAGACCTGTAATTACAGTACAAAAGTTCCTACAGGCCTCTAATTACAATACAAAAGTTCCTACAGGCCTGTAATTACGATACACAAGTCCCTCAGACCTGTAATTACAATACAAAAGTTCCTACAGGCCTGTAATTACGATACAAAAGTTCCTACAGGCCTGTAATTACGATACAAAAGTTCCTACAGGCCTGCAATTACAATACAAAAGCTCCCTCTAGCCTGTAATTACAACTGAATTATATAGAATTAAATCAAAATGTCATAAATATCTTCATATTAACCCAAATACATTATGGTAATATAAGAGAGTATCTAGAATCCTAGGTAGATCCTTACCCACCCGGGGATCGAGCCCGTGGAAAGAGCCATCACCCTACACAATTATTTGGTAGTTATTTAGCCAGAGGTGCTAGATCCCGGGGCTGGACGACGGCAGATAAGAAAATGGAGTATGAAGTGTATCGTTACGCACCAAAAATGAAAGACGTGTCGATTGATAGGTTTTTATCGGTTCACCCAAGTGGCGTCGCATCGGAGGAGAATATTACCTGACCTCGACGTGGGGTTCATTTCCCGCCTCCCCCCCACCCCTACCCCACCCCATTAGCGGAAGAAGTGAGGGTAGGGGGGTTAGTGGGGCGCGGTTGTCGGTTTTGGAGTGGGACCTCTGAAGGTTGGGCATCCTTATTTCGGGCACTGGGTAGAACTGGGGCAGGGCAGGAGAGAGAGAGAGAGAGAGAGAGAGAGAGAGATTATTATTATTATTTTTATGATTGAGGAAGATGTATCAACTACTGTTTTTTTCGTCTAGGGATGACGTCATTGGCTAATGGCTGCTTGATTACCAATTCGCTTTTTCCATGAATTTTAAAAGCTCTCTCGAACCTCGTCGGCAAACTTCTTTGATTGCTTTTAAAAAGTCTCTCTCTCTCTCTCTCTCTCTCTCTCTCTCTCTCTCTCTCTCTCTCTCTCTCTCTCTCTCTCATAACTCTGCTGTTCAGGGGAAAAAATTACAGACAGTTTTGATATATTATGAATATGATGTAATTGAAGTATTGAGAGTTTTCTCTGTGTGTGTGTGTGTGTGTGTGTGTGTGTGTGTGCAGTGTAGTATAGATTACGAAATACCTATAATAATAATAATATAATAATATAATAATAATAATAATAATAATCAATATATATATTTTTGATACCTGAAGAAATTAAGTTTGTTTGATTTCTGAACCGTATTCAATACCTGATCAACGTCTGAATAGCCTGTTCTCTTACTTGGGGAGTAAGCCTACAAACTAATTTGTTGTTGTTGTCCTTGTTGTAGTTGTTGGTGGAGTGGGAGGGGAGGGGAGGGTATGTATGCTTGGCTCTTTTTTTTCTTTTCTTTTTTGCATTTAAATAATTCTGACTTCCATCTCTAGATATATGACGCATTCTTCGCTGTAAAGCGAGTAGCACTCACATAGCACTCACTAATTCTCAGAATGGAATCGCGCCACTAAAATATAAACCGAAAACACTTCTGATTTTGGGTTGTATATCAGCAAATTCCAAACGCCTGATCACATGCAAGCACAAAATGCACTATTTCTGCATTCGATTGGGGTTTGGGGTGGGTTTGGGGTTTGGGGTTTGTTGGGGTGGGGAGGGGGGGTGGATGTATCGGGGTTTGGGGTCTGGGGGTTGATATGGGTGTGAGAAAGTTCGTAGGTCTATCATTGTTTTGATAAAGTCAGAGATTAAGTGATGTGCTCTTGTTTCAGATTGTACTAGGTGTTTGATTTTACTTATAATAATAATAATAATAATATGGAAGTCTAGACATTAATATAGATCAAAATATCATGTGTAATTATAATGAATACTTACAGTGAGTGTAAAGTTATATATAGTAAATATAACGACATGATATGGCAACATGGCTAAGTTGCCGAAGGTTCCTGGACAACCAGAGAGGTGTCAGTATGTCCCCTTGAAGGAGAGAAATTATTTAGTGTAGATGGTCTCGACGAACTAGGCCCCCGTTCCGTTCCTCCCCCCGTCCCGTCCCCCCGTCCCCACCTCCTCCTCCCCCCACCCCGACCCCGTCCCACCCACGTGGCACTCCTTGGCCCTATAAGTCACCCCTAACAACCCCCCCCCTACCCGCCAGGGCAGGTTAGTAAGTAACAGGTAGGTAAGACCCAATCAGACTTATCAATACCCAAGTTATGGACCAATTTCTTATGTGACAATTTGATATAAATCAAGTCAGTAATATATTTTGAACTTTATAGATGTAAATGAGTTATAGAACATCTCTCCTCTCTCTCTCTCTCTCTCTTGGAAAAAGCTGAATGAGACGAAACTGTGATGACTGAAAAAAAAAAACAGCTTATTATGCTGATGACAGGAGAGAGAGTGAGTTAGAGAGAGAAAGAGAGAGAGAGAAGCATACAAGACGTTCTGAAATGTCTTGCGAACAGCCAGTTGTTGTCTGTTCTCGTCTGTTGTTGCTGGGGGGGAAAGTCTCTTATTGGGGTTTTATTGATCGAATCACTTCAACAGCGCTGAGGATGGCGGCGGCCATATTGGCCTCTTGTCACGTCCTGTACGTGAATTTGGGACGGTTTGGGTGGGTGTTGCCATACGGAGGTCGTTCTGTTTTCCAGCTAGATTTTCCCATTTTTCAGCTTTCGTTTTGTCTTTTCTATTTTTTCTTTTAATTTTGTTCGTAATTCAGTTACTTATTTATTCATTCATTTATCAAGTTATTGACGTAATTAACGAAGATATTTGAGGATGTTGCCATCTGGAAGGTCATCCAATTATTCTCAAGTTTCCGAACACTTATTAAATCTTATCTATTGTTGTAGGACGATTCTACGAATGTTGCCACATCGTGGTCACCTTATTCTCGGAAAAACCTGAATCAAAATTTTATTTTTATTTATTATTCATTTATTTATTTATGGGTATGACATGTGCATGGGGTACCCCATAACTATGCATGACACTGCGTCTGTTATTGAAGAAGGTGCTCAAATATTTATAGGTATCGTGAGGTTAGATAAAAAGGAGTGGTTATTATTATTATTATTATTATTATTATTATTATTATTATTATTATTATTGTTATTATTATTATTCATTATTATTTTTTTATGGTTGCTGCTTTTTTCGTTTTCTTAATTCTTTATTTTTGTAGACATTCGAACATTTTTTTCATAAATGAAGGGAAAATAAATTATATATATGAAGGGAAAATGAATTGGATAAATGAAGGGAAAATAAATTGGATAAATGGAGATAAAATGAATTAGATAAATGAAGGAAAAATAAATTAGATAAATGAAGGGGAAAAATAAATGAGGTAAATGGAGATAAAATAAATGAGATAAATAAAAGGAAGATAAATTAGAAAAATGGAGAGGAAATAAATGAGATAAATGAAGGGAAAATAAATTAGATAATGAAGGGAAAATAAATTAGATAAATGGAGAGAAAATAAATTAGATAAATAAAGGGAAAATGAGATAAATGGAGATAAAATAATTAGATAAATAAAAGGAAGATAAATTAGATAAATGGAGAGAAAATAAATTAGATAAATGAAGGGAAAATAAATGAAGATAAATAAAAGAGATAAATTTAGATAATGGGAGAGAAAATAAGTTTAGAAATAAAGGAGAAGGGAAAAAATTAGGATAAATTTGGAGATAAAACTAACTTAGATAAATAAAAGGAAGATAAATTAGAAAAAATGGGAAAAGAGAAAGGAGGAAAGAGAGGAAAGGGAAATCCCCCCCAAAGAGATAAATGAAGGGAAAATAAATTAAATTTAAATAAATGAAGAGAAAAATAAAAAGGGTTAGAAATATAAAATAAAGAAAGAAAATAAATAAAGGGAAATTTTAACGGGAAAATAATGGGAACTAAAATTAAAACCAATACACAGCAAATTCACTCGATGTAAATATCATTTAGCTGCATTGTACTAGGCTTCTTTGGGGGGGGATTAATTTTAATCGCCACCCGGCCCCCCCCAGCCCCCCAAGCGCCCCTGGGAGCTAAGATAGGACTCCCCTATATCCCCTCTGCCTCTTCGCTTTCCCCCCAATCCCCCCCCCCCCATCCGCCCCCCATTCATCGCCCCCTTCCCATATTGCAATGTATCGTGTATAATTGAAGGAAGGTCCCACACTCCCTCTTGCAACACTGGAATGCACACCTGCAAGATCGGGATAATGGAATCAAGCGTTTGTCTGTCTGTCTGCGTATCTTGTCTGTAGGACACGTCGATCTCTCTCTCTCTCTCTCTCTCTCTCTCTCTCTCTCTCTCTCTAAACGAGTGCGCATCATTGTGAAGTTATGTAGTATACCTGGTAGTCAGTTGATTATCATGGACACCTGCTTGAGAGAGAAGAGAGGAAGAGAGAGAGAGAGAGATTGAGAGAGAGCGAGAGAGGAAGGAGAAGGAGAGAGATGAGAGGAGAGGGAAGGAGATGGTGGAGGGGGGGGGGAGTGAAAGGAAAACAGTACACTAGGGGGGGGGGGGGGGGGTGTTTCTTTTAAAAGGGGAAAGGTCTTAGGGTCATTTGTTTCTCCGCTGGGTCACCCTTGCTGAGAGAGAGAGAGAGAGAGAGAGGAGAGAGAGAGTTGCAGATGATAGGGAAACAATGATATTGTTTAGCTGTGCTGTGCTGTGTGTTGAGAGAGAGAGAGAGAGAGAGAGAGAGAGAGCATATATATCCCTTAAGATGTACAAAAGTTTTAAGCCGCAGTTAGGACCTGGATCCCTTCAAAGGTCCTGGAAATGTCAGAATTGTGATCCAGGAATTCCCCCAAAATCCTCCAGGAGAGGACCACGAGGTTTTGGGCAGCTTACTGCAATAAGAGACTTGGTTGGTTTTTAAGGAAATTTCAAATGTCTTAAGTTGTTCAGGTCTTGATATTTAAAAAAATGATTAATTTTTTAGGGATTTTTGGATGCTTTAAATGTTGTGCGATTTCTAACAATAAAATTTCAAACTTGTTCTAGATTTTTAGTTGTCCGGAAAATAAGACCTTTTTTTTTTTTTTTTTTTTTTTTTTTTTTTTTTTTTTTTTTTTTTTTTTTTTTTTTGGTCACCCTCAGATCTTCAAAACTACCAAGGCTAGAGGGCTGCAAATTGGTACGTTGATCATCCACCCTCCTACCATCTAACATTCCAAATTGCAGCCCTCTAGCCTCGGTAGTTTTGATCTTATTTAAGGTTAAAGTTAGAAGCTATGATCGTGCGTCTGGCAACGACATAAGATAGGCCACCACTGGATCTTGGTTTAGAGTTATTGTTTTTCTGTGATGGAATTAGACAAAATTTCGACCAGAGATTTACCTCGTGAACCATCACCATATGATCATTTGTTTTTGAGGGAGGGGGGTGGGGGGGGGGCTTTTCATAGTGGGGGGGGGGGTTGGGGGTGGGGGGGGAGGGGGAGGGGGGTGGGGCGTGAGAAGCTGGCGACCACTTGTTTCAGCCTTAGCGGAGGTTTGCAGCCTCTGAAAGATCTGGCGAATGTCGTTAGTATTGAGGAATGAGGAGGCCACGAATAATAATAATCTTACGATACTACAATGTCCGTCTGTCCGTCTAATTCAATCACGGCCAGACGGCTGGTCCGATGAGCATGAAACTTTTCAGGGTTATAGTGAGGACCCCTAGGATGGTTTATAATGGGGTTTCGTCTTACCTCCCCCACTCCCTGCCCCTCCGATACTATAATGTAGCGTTATGTTGGTCCATCCGTCAGTCTGTCATTCAATCACGGCCAAACGGCTGGTCCGATGGGCATGAAACTTGGCAGGGTTATTGCGATGACCCCTGAGATGGTTTATAATGGGTTTTCGTCCTACCTTCCCCCTCTGCGTTCCTCCGAAGGGGGTGGGGGTGAGAAGGGATCCCCTGAAACAGGGTTGGTTCTGCCCGTAGAGTTAGTTACTTTACTATGAATATATTGTAGATAATAGTTAGAAAAACACTAGTGAGTCGCTTATATGAAGCAGTGGATGAATATGGCTGAAGTAAGGACTGGTAAATTGATAATAATAATAATAATAATAATACTAATAATAATAATAATATAATGATAATGGGTAAAAATAACATTAATAATAATAATAATAATAATAATAATAATAATAATAAAAACCAACAGAAAGGAATCACGAATTCCCTTCGTACCTCAAGGAAGAACCCCACTATCCCACGAGGGGAAACTGAGGCCAATCGAAGTGAGGGGAGAGAGAGAAAGAGAGAGAGAGAGAGAGGGGGGGGAGGGTTGTGATTTTATTTGATTAGTCTCTTAATGAGGTTGAGGAGAGGGGGGGGCGGGGGGGTGACGGGGGGGGGGGAAGGGAGATGGTGAGGGGAATTGTAAAATGCGCCCCCTCAGTATAGTGGAGGGGAAACTATTGATGTCTGGGAGACGTGATAGTATAGTAGAGCCTTGGGGTAGTTTCATTATTATTATTATTATTATTATTATTATATTATTATTATTATTATGATCTACACTCACATAACCACATATAAATGTTAATTAACAATAAATCAACAATAATAATGATAAATATTATTTTTATAAACTAATTATTTTATTTGAAATAAAGATAAACCAATAATATAATAATAATAATAATAATAATAATAATAATAATAATAATAATAATATAATAATAATAATAATAATAATAATAATAATATTATTATTATTATTAATATTATTATTATTATTATTATTATTATTATTATTATTATTTATTATTATTATTATTATTATTATATTAATAGTAATGATTATAAAAAATATTATTGTTTCATAAAACTAATTATTTTGATTTGAAACAAACACAATCCAATAATAATATTAAGGAGTTTAATTATTATTATCTTATTATTATTATTATTATTATTATTATTATTATTATTATTATTATTATTATTATTATTATTATTATTCACACTGACAGATGCATTTAAGAAAACTAAATGATAAAAAGCGTCCTGGAAATTTTTTTAAAAGCTTAAAAAAAAAAAAAAAAAAATTTAAAAAAAATAAAAAATAAAAAAACTATTGAGATGACACACTCGTATGTCACTCACAAAAAGGGGGCGTGGCAGTGATGATGATGGCTCCTTAATAAGAGGTGACGTAGACCCTTTTATTTATCTGCGTCTCTGGGCGTTCAGGAAGTAAACAAATTCCTGACTCAAAGTGGGATCGAACCCGTGTCTTGCAATTGTGAGGAGAGAGAGAGAGAGAGAGAGAGAGAGAGAGAGAGAGAGAGACAAGGGCTTCACTCTGTGTGCCAACTGAACCTCTTAAGAATTTGACAGACCTGCGTTCGAATCCCGACGTGAGTCAGATATTGGTATGCCTGGCCCGCACGTGAAATGTGTGATTGATTATTTGTATGTGTATGTGTATGTGTGTGTGTTTGTGTGTGTGTAAGAACAGGTGTACTACACACGATGGAGAAGGGTGTGCATAGCCAATGACAAGTCTTAATTGTCAGTTATTGAACGCAATGAGAGAGAGAGAGAGAGAGAGAGAGAGAGAGAGAGAGAGAGATTTAGAGATTCACACACACACACACAGAAAGAGAGTTTCTTTCAGGGAGAGAGAGACAGACAGATTCAAGGGGAGAGAGAGAGAGAGAGAGAGAGAGAGAGAGAGAGAGAGTTCTTCAAGGAGAGAGACAGAGAGACAGAGATTTTAAGGAGAAAGTTGGGAGTGAGAATGAGAGAGATTAGAGATTCACAGAGAAAGAGAGAGATTCAGAGATTCACACACACACACACACACAGAAAGAGAGAGAGAGAGAGAGAGAGAGAGAGAGAGAGAGAGAGATTGTCACTCTTACCAAACAAAACACAACAATACATGTCAGTAACATTAGGTCTGGTCAGTACTTGGATGCGTGACCACATAGCCTGTCCCAAGAGGACACGAAATTACCCTGCCAAAATCTAAAAAAAAAAAAGGGGGCATTTGAGTTCGAAATGGGGCGGTAATGGGTCACAATGACGCCAGAGGAATAATATTTGAGGGCGTGAGGGAGTACGTCCAATTTACGTATAGATGGGATGATAGTTATACGTGACGCCTCTGAAGAATTGAATTGACTGTGACCTTTCTACGGAAGCGTCTCTCTCTCTCTCTCTCTCTCTCTCTCTCTCCCCTCTGGTCAATCTCTCTCTCTCTCTCTGAATAACTAAATTTCTCACGCTCATCTCTCTCTCTCTCTCTCTCTCTCTCTCTCTCTCTCTCTCTCTCTCTCTCTCTCTGAATATCTAAATTTCTCACACTTTCACTTTCTTCCTCCTTGAATCTCTTAAATCTCTCTCACACACTCTCTCTATCTTTCTCCTTGAATATCTGTCTCTCTCTCTCCCTGAAACACTTCTCTCTCTCTCTCTCTCTCTCTCCCTGAATCACTTTCTCTCTCTCTCTCTCTCTCTCCCTGAAACTTTTTCTCGGACTCTGTCTCTCCTTGAATCACTTCTCTCTCTCTCTCTCTCTCTCTCTCTGAAGCTTTATCTCTTTCCCTCTCTCTCCCTAAATCACTTCTTCTCTCTCTCTCTTCTCCCTGACTTTCTCTCTCTCTCTCGTCTCCTCTCTCTCTCTCTCTCTCTCTCTCTCTCTGGGTAATGCAAGCGTGCAAGAAAACCATGGGACGGGCATGGGGGAGTGGGCGGGGGTGGGGGATGTTTTACGGGGGTTGGTGGGCGTATCCTACGCAGGAAATACCAAGACGAGAGAGAAATGTCATAGTCAGCTGATTTTGAACTTCCGTTCGTTGTGTACTAATATTATTACATTATATATAACCTTCCCTTTCTTCTGCCAGGCTTTGGGAGTCTTGCCTTACTTCTGGTATCCCCAATGCTTGCATCAATCTCTCTCTCTCTCTCTCTCTCTCTCTCTCTCTCTCTCTCTCTCTCTCTCTCTCTCTCTCTCTGCTTGGGGTCCCAAAGGACCTGTTTATAGTCTCAGACCCTATTAAGGGTTAAAAAGTGTAGCACTTTTCGTACCTTAAAGTGTCGCTTTCTGGTGCTTTTCTGTCCTCGTAAGTGGTTCGAGTCCCTTAGGGCACTTAAAGTGGGCACTTTAGGGGGATTGCCACTGATTGCCGTGGTCGTGAGTTGACTGTTGAGGGGTCGTAGTGAAACATTCTTCGAGATTGTTTTAAAATTTGGTCAGAATAGAAAACGAGAATCGCAAAGAAATTCACAAAAAATAAAGATTATTGGAGAATCTCTTGAATTTGGTCAGTATAGAAAACGAGAATTGCAAAGAAATTCACAAAAAATAAAGATTATTGGAGAATCTCTTGAATTTGGTCAGTATAGAAAACGAGAATTGCAAAGAAATTCACAAAAAATAAAGATTATTGGAGAATCTCTTAAATTTGGTCAGAATAGAAAACGAGAATTGCAAAGAAATTCACAAACAAAGATTATTGGAGAATCTCTTGAATTTGGTCAGATTAGAAACGAGAATTGCAAATAGATTCACAAAAAAATAATAAAAGACATTTCGACCCAAAAAATAAATAAGTATTTAAAAACATAAACAATGTATTTGTTAGACATATTGACGTCCATGAAAATTCACTAACAAATACACAAAAAAATTGTACAGTATCGATTCTATGACGAATATTTTTGGATATGCTTATAATTATTTTAATATATGTATTTATAAATGTGGTGTCATAAACATGCGTGTGTATATATAACCTGAGAGAGAGAGAGAGAGAGAGAGAGAGAGAGAGAGAGAGAGAGAGAGAGAGAGAGAGAGTATAAATCTCGAGATATTTACGGTCTAGACTTGCCTGAGAAGAAAAAAAAATCAAACATTAGCGTGTTTTTCGTTCGTCGTACGTATTTGTGTGTGTGTTATTGTTTAGATATACTACTTCCTTTCCTTTTCTCTTTATGCTAACCTCCTCTCTTCTCTCTCGCTCTCATCTCTGTCTCTCTCCCCGCTCTCTCTCTCTCTTTTCATCTTTTATTTTTTTTGCAATATCTTACGTGTAGACATTAATTAAATGCAGGTAACGGTGCCACACTAGTACTATAAGAGGGACCTCCTCGCATATCAGTGTGATGTGATTAAGCGCCATTGATCGTTTCTTTTCCCATTCACGCTGCTGGTAAATCGTTATTGTAAAAGAGAGAGAGAGAGTGAGAGTGAGAGGCAGAGAGAGGCTTCTCTCTCTCTCCCAGACAACCAGATTCAGCTGTTGAAAACGCACCCAACACTGCGCCTGCGCGTAGGGCCTCCCCAGACGGGAAGGGGTTTTTTATTTCGCGAATGATTCCCCCTTTTCGCCTTTCTTAAACCGCCGATTTGCCGCCCCCTGCAGTAGCGATTGGGCACGGCTTCCGTGCCGAAGGAGGAATGGCAGTGAACGCCGTTCGCACGAACAGAAAAAGGGGATTCCGAACGAAAGTTTAGAGGGGAAGGGGAGGGCGGTGGATTTGGCGGGGGTTTTAAGTTCGCGGGCGGGCGGGCGGTCGACGAGGGACAAGACGTTCATAAGTGAACTGTCCCGCGCGGGAGGTGGATGTAGGTCGGTGTGCGTCTCTCTCTCTCTCTCTCTCTCTCTCTCTCTCTCTCTCTCTCTCTCTCTCTCTCTCTCTCTCTCTCTCTCGTGTGTCTGTCTGTCTGTCTCTCTTTCTCTCTCTCGAGTGTAATTATCTTTAATGTTTTAACGAAAGAGATAAATAGTGATAGAAAAAAGTGTCCGCTGAAATATAAAAAATTATATATATAAAAAAAGGACGCCCCCCTTGGGGTGGGGGGCGGCGGGGGTTGGGTTTAGGGGGGCGATTTGAAAATTAAATAAGTGTACGTCTTTTGTGATGAAAAAAATTGAATTTCGTAATTTTTTTATTTCGTATTTTTTAACTATTTTTATCTATTTTTCCTTCTTATTCTTTAGGTAGAGAAACAGAAATAAAAAATAATAATTAATAAAAAATAGAAAATAAAGAGAAAATAAGAATAATAATTATCGTACAAAAGTGACAAATGGCGACGTTGGGATCTATATACACCATGATTTCTTCCGAAGACCGTCATTGACGCATTCAGGTAAGAACATTGGATGTATTTCTTCGGAAATATATTATTCCATGTTTATAGATGCATTAACCGCCCCCGCCCCCCACATACCCCCTTTTTCCCCTCCCCTTCGGAGGCAGAGACTTCTTCTCCTCCGCGTACGATGTCGTCTACTGCTCGCTATGGCGTTACGATGCCTTTCCCCCCTCTCGTAAATATATTCTCTCCCCTCCAGCGATGTATTTCACACGTTTCGGCGCTGGCAATCTCTTTCTTACCGTGTTGCGATATATTTAGCGATATATTTCCCATCCCCCGTCCTCTTCGGAGGAAGGGGAATTTAGTTCTTCCGCGTACGATGTCTTTAGCTCGCGCTTAGCGTTGCTATGGCGTAGCTACCTATGATGTCTTTCCCCTCTCGTCTAAGTATATATATTCTCCCAGGCAATGTATTTCATCGGTAACCTGTATATATTTCCTGCCGATATATTTCCCCCGCGTCTGTTAATCTTGTACGTATATATTTCCCCTCAGATGCTGGGTGGCGTGTCCACGGCGTGTGATATATTTCCCCTCCGTCAGCCAGGCTTGTTCGGTCTGCCTCCCGTGATGTTTTTACTCTTTTTCTTGTCTCCTCGGGGAGTGTTTTTTTTATTTTTTTTTAAATTCACAGATGTGTTTATCCTCAATGAGGGAAATGCGATATATTTCCCATCAGTGCGTCTGGTTGTGTCGTACCGGCGAATATTTTTACCCTGGATTTTCTCTCTCTCTCTCTCTCATGCCTGCGAATATTTTTACCTTGATTTAAATGCACGTACGATAAGTTTCCTGGTTTATGGACGTATATACGTAGACCTACACACACACATTAGACTAACCCGAGTCTCTCTCTCTCTCTCTCTCTCTCTCTCTCTCTCTCTCTCTCTCTCTCTCACAGAGCAACCAGAGTCTC
>NC_087223.1:22382183-22419683 GCF_015104395.2 Macrobrachium nipponense | reverse complement strand
TATATATATATTTTAATATTATATATATATGTGTGTGTGTGTGTGTGTGTGTATGTATATAATATAGATATATATATATCTATATATATATATATATATATATATATATATATATATATATATATATATATTTTTTTTTTTTTTTTCAGAGACTACCTCATCTCTCTCTTCAGTTAGGTATGAATGATAAAAGTCACAGAAAAGGTGGTAATTATACCAGAGATTCATCCACAGGTATGAGACCTTTTGACTAATTTCTCTCTAATCTTCTTAATCAAAGCTGACTCTACCATCTGGCTTATGCACCGACAGTGGCCGCTATGAATTACTCCCAACAAATTCAAGTTTTCGTTCTGCAGTTACGGGTATCTATACAGTTAAAAATAACCCAGCTCTGTTGTCAATAGCAGAATAACAGACGGTGTATGTCGTATTAATCTCTGGCGTGGGATGTTGTACACTCCTGCGTCTCTGGGATTCAAATGTAGATAATGTCTCCCTCCAACCAACGCTCAAGAAGATTAGAGATTTATATGAACTGGGGTCACTTAGTCAAAACGGCTTATACCTGAGGATGGATCTCTTGGTATAAATATAGCTCTTTTTTTTTTTTTTGAGAATTTTCTCATTCATTCGTACCTGAAGAAAGAGAGACAGCACATTCTCTGAAATATAGAACTTATTTTCTATATTTCGGCGTCTTTATAGATTCATTTCAATATATATATATATATATATATATATATATATATATATATACTATATATATATATATATATATATATATATATATATATATATATATGATGCCAGTTCTTGTGGCACTAATCTCACTATTCACCAAGTGGCTCTTGTTAGAATCATCTAAGCTTAGGCCTCTCTCTCCATAGGCCTAGGCGCTGAAATCTCTGGTACAGTGTGGAAGATTACCTTACATGTTTATTCTGGAGCTATTTTTTTTCTTTTTTTAATTCCGTGCGTGTTTGTGTTTGTGCGTTTGTGTCTACTTTATATCGAGGTTATCTCGCGATTGTTTGTTTTCCTTTGTCTGTAAATAGGCGTGTTTGTTTTCGCAATTCCTCTACTAGTTTGTAAGTGTATTTACGTGAGTGTTTGTGTACTTCCAGCGAGTATTTGCGTGTTTTTACAGACGTGTTTGTGCGTGCTCATTTGAAACAGTGTGTATTGTGTGTACGTGCGTGTGTATGTGTGTTAAACGGTCTCGCCACTTTGGTTATCAGAGCATGGGCATTTTTTAATACCCTGGGTATATATTTACAGGCCTACGGAGGAGAGTGCTTGATGCGGGAAAGGGCCTATGAAGAGAGAGAGAGAGAGAGACTGAGAGACGAGAGAGGTAGGAGACCTGTTTGATGAGAGAGAGAGAGAGAAATGCAATTAATCTAAATATATTTTAAAAGAGAGAGAGAAGAGAGAGAGAGAGAGAGAGAGAGAGAGATGCAATCAATCTAATTTAATCTTTGTGTTAAAAGTGAGAGAGAGAGAGAGAGAGATAGAGAGAGAGAGAATTTCGCTTAGTTATTGATTTTGCGAGCTAGGCCTACGGATAATGGCGCCTTTGGAAACAGGAGTATAGGCCTAAGCAAGTACATGTTGCTACCTTAACTCGGTGCCGATATAGTCGCGCCCGGCTTTTGTTTTTGTCTTGGCGATATTTCATAAGTTTCTGGATGGATCTGGACGAAACTTTGTCAATAGGTAGCCTTAAGGTCGAGGATTGTTGGGCCAGAATTTGGGATGAAATTCGGCCACCGGTTCCGAGGGATTTCAGGATTTTTCGATGGGATCTGGGACGACTTTGTCATAGGTAGCTAATGGATCTAGGATTGTGGGCCAAAATGGGAGATTCGGTATCATTCCGGAGTATTTCGGATTTTTTGTCGATGGATTTGAACGAAATTTTGTCAATAGGTAGCCTAAGGGTCGAGGATTGTTTGGTCAAAATTTTGGATGAATCCTGATACTGGTTTTTATTTTGATATTTCCATATTCTTTTGATTCCTTGGGAACACACAATCATAGAGAAAATTCCAAAGAACCTTGACTGTACCGTTCATGCCCCTCAACCTCCCTCTGGGATCGAACCCAGGCTTCGACTGAGTGCTGTTTGAAGGAATATATAGATCTATTGACGTTGGATATTGCCGATACGGGGTTTTGATTGACTAGTGATTATGGAATGAACCCCCTCTCCCCCCCAACCCGCCCTCCCCTTAGTATCTGCTCCATATTGAGTCCTGCGACCCCCCACCCAACCCCCTTTTTAATTAAACCCCCCCCCCCCCCCACCGTGATGCGTACGGAATCCCCCAACATGTGTTTATTATTATCTCGTACCTACAAAACCCCTACAGGTACCTTTTGGGCAATAAATTTTTGGGAATTCGACCCCTATGGCCACGGGGCTATATGGACGGCTTCCCCGCCGCCCCCCCTCTGTCGGCTCTTTTGATGAACAGGTTTGCCGCGTGACTACTTCCTATTTTGATAATAATGAAGAGGGGAGGGGGCCTGCCACCCCCCAAAAAATATCTAGATGTTTAGAGTTCCTTAGAGTCTTGGCGGTCTTGCGCGCTCCATACTGAGGTACTAGAATCCGCCTGGCCCTCTTGTCCATCTACAGCTAGGCTGGTTCGGTCGAATTCAGACCGGACCTGTAGACCGTCTGGGTACCCACTATACTTAGAAGGGGAGGACTGTGTGGGTATCTTGATTATCTGGGCACCTAATCGTCTGACAGTCACTCGTATTCGGCAGGAATTGGGTATTGATATGATTATTAGAATGGAGTTATTCTGTGATTCAGTGGCCAGCACTGCATCTGAATAGAGTGTGGCACTGTGGCACTATACTCCGTTGGAATTCCTTGTTGCTAACCCTACAATTTGAAAAGGACGACTATATAGCACTGTAGTCCATCTCTCTCTCTCTCTCTCTCTCTCTCTCTCTCTCAATTTGACACCAGAACGAAAGATTTTGATAATCTGCGAAGCGAAGAGATGGCATTCGTCCGTTCCCTCCTCAGTTCGGGTTTATTTTTGACCCGAGTTAATTCAGGGGCCTTGCTTCACGGCCGGTGGTTGCTTTGTGTCCATCTGGGGAGAGAGAGAGAGAGAGAGAGAGAGAGAGGGGGAGGAAATAGCCCTGGTCTACCCACCTAACCACGATTCCCCCACACTGAAACAAAACTGTCGTAATGAACTCTTCAGTTCTCGTTAAGCCTCTCTCTCTCTCTCTCTCTCTCTCTCTCTCTCTCTCTCTCTCTCTCTTAATTCCATTTCTCCCCCTCTATCAATTATTCGTGCAATTCCCTCGACGTCTGTTCATCTCTGTCATTCTCTTTTTTATCAGTTACATCTTATTCCTGATTTATTAATTGTGTGAATATACATGTATATATAATCTGTAGCTTATATATATATAAAGATATATGCCACGAAGGAAAATAAACGATGGAGTATCCGCGAGACCTTTCGACGTTTAAACGTCCTTTTACAAAGCAGTTTCTGCTTAGTAAAGGACGTTTAAACGTCGAAAGGTCTCCTGGATACTCCGTCGTTTATTTTCCTTCTTGGCATATATCTTTATTTTATGGATTTATCAACTTTCCTAACTTTCGTATATGTATAATATTCAGTTATACATATATTAATATATTTATATTAATATATTATATATATAAAGATATATAAATAAAAAAGTATAAGTCACGAGGGGCTATACCTTTATTTATTGGATTTTATCACGTTTCCTAACAATTTCGATTTCAGTTAATACCTTTACAGGGGACATAATATATATATATTATATATATATATATATAATATATATATGTTAATATATTAATATTATATATATAATATATATAATATTATAATATATATTTAATATATATATAAAGGTATAAGCCACGAGTTATACCTTTATTATATCACAATCCAAATTTTCGTGATTAAGTTATACATCATGTTATAATTATATTTATAATATATATTTATAATATATTATATATATATATATATGTGTGTGTGTGTGTGTGGTGTGTGTGTGTGTGTGTGTGTGTGTGTGCGTGTGCGTGTGTGCGTGTATAACTGAATCACGAAAGTTTGGAACGTGATAAATCCATAAATAAAGGTATAAGCCACGAAAGAAAGATAAAACAACGGAGTTTCTGCAAGATCTTTCGACTCAACGTCCTTTACTCAGCAGACAAACTATATATATTATATATATATATATATATATATATATATATATATATATATATATATATATATTATATATATATATATATTATGCATTGCATTGATAAATCATTCACGTAATTCTATAAAGAATAAATTGTTATAAAATGAATTTATCATGTACTCGAACTCTACACATAATTTATGATATGCATAATTGACCTGTCATGACCTATCATGACCTAATATGACCTAAATACCTTGTTTTATTTTATTTGTTTTATTCCGCCTGTTGAATCATCTCTGGCTGAATATTGAAAATAATATATATAGAAACTTCACTGTAAAACAAAACAGATAATAGAATCAACCTTTCCGATCGTAGCCTGGGACTCAGACCATATAGATAATATCTCTCTGATCTTCCTGAACAATACCCACCTGCAGTTCCTCTGTGACAACATCATCGTGGGCGTAATAGGTGGGGTTAGGACCAATCCCTTAGACCCCCATGGTTAAGGAAGGAAACTACATCCTCTCCCTCACCCACTTTCCGCTTTTTCTCCCCTCGAAGGATATCTCCACGTTGTCTCCACGTCGTGTTGCCATAGTGCTTAGGTATATTATTATTATTATTATTATTATTATTATATTATTATTATTATTATTATTATTATTATTATTATTATTAGTAGTAGTAGTAGTAGTAGTAGTATATTATTATAGGACACGAAATGAATGAGTCCCCAAACCTAAGGGCGAGATTTATGCTGATATACGGTTTTGAGGACCTAAAAAAAAAAAAATAAAAATAAAAATAAAAAAAAAATATTGATTCGTCCATATTACTGTAGAGTCCTTGGCACTGACGGAGCTCTCCAACTTCCGGGTTAGGGTGTGTGTTTTGCTTGTTTTTTCTTTTTTTTATGTGTGTGTTTATTGTCTTTCCGTTCGTCTTTTCGTCTTTATATAACGTTTGGACGATTTTTGAACGTCTGTATATTCCCTGTAGGCTTGGAATTTTGAGTCGTGGTCCTTTGGGTGGGCGTTGTGCCATGTGAGAGAGGGTTTATCTTCTGAATAATAATAATAATAATATCATAATAATAATAATTGACCTAGACATCTTGCAACTGACGTAACTGTGTACAACTTTGCTGCAGGATTTTTGTCGAATTATAAAAAATAACAACAAAAATCCCGGACTATTTTTGATAGTTTTGTCGTCATAGGTACAAAGTTGCCTGAATCTGTTTGTATGGATTTGTCAATTGGTCTACTTTTTTGTTTTAAAACACCGTTTACTCGGGGAGTAAGCCTGCAAACTAGTTTGTTGTTGTTTATTGCAGTGGGATAGGAAAGCACTATTATTATTATTATTATTATTATTATTATTATTATTATTATTATTATTATTATTCGGAGACACGTACGTATTGTCTCGAAAGGTCTAGCTTGTGGACACAACATCGATCTGAGGGCGGACATAAATATATATATTTATAAATACACAAACGTCGTAGCTCCTCTGATCAGAGGAGTGTGTTAGGCCTACAGTGACATAGCCCTTCGAGAGAGAGAGAGAGAGAGAGAGAGAGAGAGAGAGAGAGAGAGAGAGAATTAGTGTTGGGAAGAGGATGTCTGCTGAATGGTTGGAAATTAGGAGATGAAAACTTTAGATTATGTCCGTGAATAGGGAAGTGTATGAGAGAGAGAGAGAGAGATTGCAATTAAAGACAATCGATGACCACGCTGAAATAACCAGTAGAGAGAGAGAGAGAGAGAGAGAGAGAGAGGAAATTGTCGAGGTTGAGAAACTTATAGATAGATAGAAAGTTAAAACTTTATAAGTATTGGAAGAAATATATATTTATCCGTCAGTAAGTAACTGGTTGTGCAGTGTCTACCTAGTTCGAGCGAGCTCTGAGGAGGGTCCTGCTGTGAGGGGGTAGGGGGGTGTATTTTCGGAGTTTTTGTTGGTGGGAGTTTGGGTCGGGGGTAAGGGGAGGGTGTTGGTGCTTGTCTTACAGGGTAAGAGAGAGAGAGAGAGAGAGACAGAGATAGAGATATTCACCAATGGCTTGTATAACTTGAAATCTGAGAGTGGTTGAATCATCAGTAAAAATATTTTCTATAATTTTTGTTGGCCCATTGGCGAGATATTAGGCCCTGGGCTGGTTGACGGTAAGTCTAGACATTACTGCCATTATCATATCGCTGACCTAGAAAGATAGATTTATCTATATCCGTCGTGTTTTGTTGTATAGATAGATAGAAGTTCACTCATCAGAATCGATGACAATTCATTTTGACAACAGTAATTCATTAGGGTTGAACATTAACTGTATCTGGACACCAATGCTTTGAAAAACGAAGAGCATGCACTAATTCTAGGGTTGAAGGCACCGAATGTATTTAATAGCTTTAGGATTGCCATATGGAAAGTTGGCCTCACATATGCTAAGGTCAACTGATATATTCCCATGTAACAGATACATGAAAGGGTAGCTTGACAGGTGTTCCCAGACCACTAGCAAGAAGAAACACTCCCTGCCATATGTTCGAGCTATAGCATGTCAGTCGTATATCTGTCTTGAGTCTGGTAAACCCAGAAGGCATTTGATGCAACATCACTGCTGTAAAGGTTAAACGGCTAACCTGGAATTGATATTTGCTAAGAGCATTTCCTTCTTAGCATAGTGACCTTTGATGAAGCTACATAATTTGGCTGCGCCAGTCAATCAATCCATCAATCAGTTGCTGTCTCGTGCAGCCTTATTACTTTCACGTGTTTTGGAATGAAATGTTACCATCAAGTGTTCGATGAATTTTATTTTCTGTATGATTTCAGAACCAATCAGCTGGAACTTTTTTAGATTTTGATATGACTGCGTTTGGAATTGAGAGAGAGAGAGAGAGAGAGAGAGAGAGAGAGAGAGAGAGAGAGAGAGATTAATCAAAACATCCAATGAAAATGATCAGATTCGTGAACTGAAGACGAACTTTTAAATGCACACCTCTAGAAATGAGAGAGAGAGAGAGAGAGAGAGAGAGAGAGAGAGAGAGAGATTGCTGCATTGGCTACCTTACCAATCGATGAGGTTGGCGTGGGTGAGGCTTGCTGGGTTTTTGTGAGGGGGAGGGGGAGGGGGGGGAGGGAGTGGAGTGAATGCAGGAGTTGCATTTGGAGTGCAGTGGGTGTGGTAGCCTTATGGGAAACTCCTCTTCTTCCTCCACCCAGCATCTCTTTCCCTCTTCTTTTTAGGGTTGGGGTAGGGGGGGGGGGTGGGGTAGGGGCATTATTGGACCTATTCTTTGGGGGTGCCATTATAGGACCTATTCCCTTATTAGAAGGTGTCATTATAGAACCTATTCCCTTATTAGGGTCTCTCATTAGGGGTGCCTTCTCTCATTAGGGGGTGCCATTATAGGGCCTATTCTCTCTTTAGGGGGTGCCATTATAGGACCTATTCCCTCATTAGGGGATGCCATTATAGGACCTATTCTCTCATTAGGGGATGCCATTATAGGACCTATTCTCCTTTAGGATATTTCAGGTAGGACTTTCTCTCTCTTCAGGGTATTTTTGGAAGGACCTTCGCTCTTTTTCAAGGTCATTGTAAGCAAGGCCACTTTCAGGATTTTTTTTAGGTAGAATAACCTCCTTCTGTAGGATATTCCAGGTAGGATAACCTCCTCTCGTAGAATATTTTTGGGTAGGGCCACCACCTCCTGTAGGATATTTTAAGTAGGACCTCCTCCTTTTGTAGGATGATTTTAGGCAGGGCTTTATGTCTGTGACACACGTGCCATGAGTTACCGACATGTTTGTGATGCGTATTATTATTATTTCGGTAGACGGTACCTGTTCACGTGGAGTCTGTGACACGTATGCTACAAGATGCTGACATGTCAGTGACATGTATGCAACAAGTTGCTGACATGTATTCAACAAGTTGTTGACATTTCTGCAAAATATCTGCAATAAGTTGCTGACATGTAAGGAACAAATCACTGACATTAATGCATCAAGTCGCTAAAATGTCTGTAACACGTGCAACAAGTTAATAACATGTATGGAATAAGTTGTGACATGTATCCAACAAGTCACTGACATGTCTGTGACATGTATTCAACAAGTTGTTGACATGTATGCAACAAGTCACTGACATGTCTGTGACATTTTAACCGCGGTGTAAATGCAATCGAGGTGGTTTTTCGGGCATTTTTGAAGACCAGGACGCCTTGTGTAGGTTCCTTTGTTGCAAACGACCCGAATCGCAACAGAGGCTAAAACAGATATTCCGATCGAGGGCGTAAATACCAATAGCATCGACTTGGATTTTTTGCGGTAAACCCCTTTGTGGTCTTTCATGGCAGCTTTTCTCTCTTTTATATTTTGTCTTTATTTGGTTTTTTGCTAGTTTTTACTGTCTTTTGTTTCTGGCTCTTCTTGGCTTGTTTATTTTTTGTTTATTTTTTTTTGGAGAGTTTTGTGTTTAAATTTGTTGGCAAGCTTGTTTTGTCAATAATAGCAATATATATATATATATATATATATATATATATATATATATATATATATATATATTTGTCTTTAGAGGCTAATATATATATATTATATATATATATATATAGATATATATATATATATATATATATATACACACATATATATACATATATATATAATACATTTATAAACCTATAATTTTATATGTTGTGTGTGTATGCTCATAGAATTTTAAATTCTCCCTCCATCTATACACACAACATTTCCATTCTCTCTCTCTCTCTCTCTCTCTCCTCCTTTCATCTCTCTCTCTTCGGCTCTTCTCACCCCAGAACTATTTAATCCAAGGGTGGAGATGTGCTCTGAATACACATTGCACCCAAATGGCCCTATGACTAAGCCGTGGAATTGTGTCAAGACTATTTTTCTTGGTTTGTTTTTTCATTAATTACCGTGAATGGGTATTTTTGTCCCTTTGAATTAGGTCATATGTATGGGGTCTCTATATAGGCATTTATATATACGGGAATGGACTTTGTTCCGAAACCTCTTAGGGACGGTACGTAACGTCCGAGGGTTGTGGTTTGCTGGTCTCAACTTATATATATATATATATATATATATATATATATAATATTATATATATATATACTATATATATCTATTGTATATACAAAAGATGCAAAAAGAGAGGAGAGAGAGAGAGAGAGAGAGAGAGAGAGAAAGGCCATTCATTCATTCAGGTCTGGATACGTTTTCTGCTCTCTCTCTCTCTCTCTCTCTCTCTCTCTCTCTCTCTCCTTTCTTGGGTTCCAGCAGCGGTAAAGGATAGTTATACGTACCATCATCACCCGGAACCGATAGATGGTAACCCATCCACTATCCAACCAAACATGACGTGTGCCTGATTACAGATATCAATACCTAATTTCGCCCTTAATAAAAATTCATGATCAGGTTTGGGCAAGTTTGGGATCTATGAAATGAATGCCACTCCCATCGGCGTCTGTATTGGAAAAAAACTAATATATATTTTTTTCTTTTTTTGCAGGTAATTGTACCGGGCCACCAGTTTGGTTTTCGGGAGATTTCCGGTAATTGGAGGTAAAATTAGGCTTAAAAAGGTTAGATTTATATATATATATATATATATATATATATATATATATATATATATATATATAGATATATATATATAACGTATATATACATACATATATCAAGCTACCAATGTCCTTTAATATCTAATTCGCTCTACCTCGGAATTAATATATTTTCATATATGTTTAACCGAAGGGGAATTTGTTAAGCGATAATAGAATTGCCGGCCGACGGGCACGAACCATCGACATCTTCAATTCCAGCTCGATATATGTATATGAATCACGGTAATGTGATATGACTTGTATAATGGCTACGTAGGGGGCAAAAGCACTACAACGCTACCGAGAACGAGGAGGTTTGATGCAGTCTCCTCCAAAACTACAAATATACCTGAGTGCGACAGGTATTTGAGGCGGAGGCGGCATAAACTTATATCCTCTGGGGCTTGCGGGTGGCGGGGGTGGGCTAAGGCTTCACTGCCAGTCCTGGAATTGAAGATGTCGATGGTTCGTGCCCGTCGGCCGGCAATTCTATTATCGGCTTAACAAATTCCCCTTCGGTTTGAACATATACGAAAATATACTTAATTCCGAGGTAGAGGGCGAATTAGATATTAAATGGACATTCGTAGCTCGATATATGTATATGAATCACGGTAATGTGATATGACTTATATATTAAACATTGATATGTATATATATATACATATATTATATATATATATATATATATATACACACATCTGTTTGACTGGAAAGGTTTATAAACACTATGTCATAAGATACTATCGTTTACGAAGTTGTAAGTGTGATTAGCATTCTCTCTCTCTCTCTCTCTCTCTCTCTCTCTCTCTCTCTCTCTCTCTCTCTCTCTCTCGAGCTTTACATTGATAACATATCTATCTCACAACCTAGATGGACAGATTGAGTGAGTAAGCTACAGTGAGAGAGAGAGAGAGAGAGAGAGAGAGAGAGAGAGAGAGAGATAGTCTAGTAGGCACAGTGCCAGTGGCCTCAAGGCAGTCGGTACCACTTTTGACTAAATTGCTCTGTTAAGTGAACCTGCACCACCGTGCATGACTCTCTCTCTCTCTCTCTCTCTCTCATTCATTCATTCCATTCATCCACTCATTGATCCATCCAGCCTTTCCTACGTCTTCTCACTGGCTGCTGGTCAATTCTTTTGATTGAAAGGTCCCGGGGTGGACAAACAGCTTTGCAAGAGGAGGGTGGATAGTCTTCCATACCTTCCCATTCCCCTACCTACCTTGCCTCAACCAGGGCGGACAAACAGCTTTGCAGGAGGAGGGTGGGTAGTCTCCCATACCTTCCCATTCCCCTACCTACCCCACCTTCACCCGGGGTGGACAAACAGCTTTGCAAGAGGGGGTGGATAGTCTTCCATACCTTCCCATTCCCCTACCTACCTTGCCCCAACCAGGGCGGACAAACAGCTTTGCATGAGGAGGGTGGATAGTCTCCCATACCTTCCCATTCCACTACTTACCTTGGCCCAAACAGCTTTGCAGGAGGAGGAGGAGGGTGGCTGTGTCACGTCTCCCGCCCCCCCCTCGTCACCTGGTGTCAGGACAAACAAGATAGGATCCTGTTAGATATTATTATTATTATTATTATTATTATTATTATTATTATTATTATTATTATTAGTTATTTGGTCGGGAATACGATGCACCTGCTTGAAGAATTCACTGGAATTCCAAAGTGAGAGAGAGAGAGAGAGAGAGAGAGAGAGAGAGAGAGAGAGAGAGAGAGATGGAAATTAGGAAGAGCAGAAAAGGTCCATATTCACGGCCCGTTTGTGGCCCTTTCTCGGAGTCTTGTCTGTCTGTTGTCCCACAGGTGCCGCAGGTCTTACACAGACATACAGACGTGACAGACACAGACACAGACACAGACACACACAGACAATTGCAGCATTGTGCGATTTAATGCACATAAACAAGAATCGATTACGCCGATCAATAAGTGTCTATAAATGCAGAATGACTCGCCCCGCGTGTGTGTGTGTGAGTGTAGAGAGAGAGAGAGAGAGCGGTGAGAGAGAGAGAGAGAGAGAGAGTGGTGCAGATCAATAACAAGGGCCGGCACCCTCTCTCTCTCTCTCTCTCTCTCTCTCTCTCTCTCTCTCTCTCTCTCACCTACCCCGTCCTTCTGAACACCAGGACACCCACACACACTCTCTCTCTCTCTCTCTCTCTCTCTCTCTCTCTCTCTCTCTCTCTCTCTCCAAGCATCACAACACATTCTCTCTCTCTCTCTCTCTCTCTCTCTCTCTCTCTCTCTCTCTCTCTGTGTTTGCGTGTGTCCTTATCACAGCTTCTTTCAAGGGATTTCACCTCTGTGGCAAAATCTGTTGTGGGCTCTTTCTGTTTCGCGTCTGCGAATACGCGGAATATTTGCGTAATTATACGCCCCAGTAACTGGAGAACCTGAGTATATTAGTGTCAATTCAGTCCTGCCATTTTTCTCACGGGGCCAAAAACAACTACTTCGTCAAGAATAAATGTGGATGTTCGAGCGTCATAATTCTTCCCCGTTGGAGAGGCAAAGAAATGTTATATCAAAACTTTTAAAAAACAAACATGAAACTATAAACTACAGATCTGTATGGAAACGGGATTAAAAGGCTGAGTATTTTGACTTTAATCTGAACTTCTATTTGCAATATATATATATTTATATATGTATATATATTATGTATGTATTTATATATATTTTGCAAGAACATCTTATTGTAACACTTAAAAAATAAACCTTTTTCTTTTATATCTCTCAGTGTCTCGTTCACTCATTCTCCCCGCCCCGCACCCCCCATCCTATAAAAAGAGATTTGTCTCTTTAGAAACCCCCCATTCCATACTCTCCCCTCTCTCCAGAGATGGCGAGAGCTATCAAGGGGGGCGAAGCCCCCCACATGTCGTCTATACAATCTGTTCCTTGTTGGTGTGTGTGTGAGTGTGCTTTGAATGTCTAATGTTCTGGTGGGGAGCCAAATACCATTTTAAAAGCAGAGATTTTATGCCTGTGTGGTTTGGTTGTTTCATTTCCATGCTACTCGTCTCACTAGAAAGAGGCCCCTAGGTTCGATTCTCCAGAGCGAGCTGGGTCACTTTTTGCTATGCTCTGTCAAATCCCATGGTGTCTGTGATGATCTGAGATGGGGATTTTATAATGGGTTGTCAACTGGACCAAATAGCTTTGTCAGCATCAAGTAATGTTGTCAGTATCTGTCATTACCAAATAAACTTGTCAACGTTCAGGTAACTACTATAGTAATGTTGTCAGTATCTGTGTCAATACTAAATACATTTTTCAACATTCAAGTAATTACCATAGTAATGTTATCAGCATTTATGTAATTACTAAAGAAATTTGTCAACATTCAGGTAATTACCATAGTAATGTTGTCAGCATCTGTATCATTACTAAATAAGTTTTTCAACATTCAAGTAATTATCAAGTTATTTTGTCAACATTTGTGTAATTACTAATTACATTTGTCATAATTAAAGCAATTACCAAGTAATTTTGGTCACCATTTATCTGCTTACTAATTACACTTGTCAACATTCAAGTAATTACAAAGTAGTGTCAGTATGCTTGTCATTACCAAATAAATTTGTCCGGATTGGAGTAATTACCAAGTCACCCTCCTGGGTTTCTAATGATTAAATATTATGACCAAGTAACTGGCAACATTCAAGTAACTGTCAGGTACCTATATCACCATTCAAGTCATTTCCATGTACCTTTGTCATCACACAGTCACAAAGTCCAGGTCCTTTTATTAAGCACCCATGTAACTACAAATTAACTGGGGCTGACTTATGAATTAATGACCAGTCATAAAAAGTACTGGATGCTGATCACAGCTTTTCCCTTCAAACCTGCAGTGTATCAAGTCCTGATGATTACAGGGATCGCCCTGCTGTATATTTATGGCGAGACTTTTTAGCGAGTTCCTGTTTATTGTAGCAGGAGGATGGTGCTGCGTTCCGGCACCCCGCCCCGTGTTTATAGAATCTACAAATGTTTACCCATAAGCCTTGTGTCATAAACACGACGCCGCCGATGGCTTGGGCACAGTGCCAGATTTATATGGGTTAGGTAATGGTGACAACTTTCCTCGGGGCATGTTTTCCATATTCACTTTTATTTTGTAGGTCATGTGAGCCTTATTGTAGTCCTTCATTGCTTACGACGTGCTGTTATCAATGTAGAGCTGGGGTCTTTTACTGTTAGATCTGTGAGAATTAGCATGCTGAACTGTCGCATAGTCTGTGAGAATTAGGGTGCTGTACTGTCGCCTAATCTGTGAAAATTAGGGTGCTGTACTGTTGCATAATCTGTTAGAATTAGGGTGCTGTGCTGTTGCATAATCTGTGAGAATTAGAGTGCTGTACTGTCGCATAGTCTGTGAGAATTAGGGTGCTGTACTGTCGCATAATCTGTTAGAATTAGGGTGCTGTGCTGTTGCATAGTCTGTGAGAATTAGGGTGCCAAACTGTCACATACTGTCACATAGTCTGTGAGAATTAGTGTGCTGTACTGTCACATAGTCTGTGAGAATAGATTTCTGTATTTTCGACTCCTATTGGAATGTTAGGCTGCTTCACTTGTCAGAGAGAGAGAGAGAGAGAGAGAGAGAGAGAGAGAGAGAGAGAGAGAGGTTGGTCCTACAACACTTTGTACAGAAAAGTATTGTGTTGCTAGCTGGAGGGCTCTCTCTCTCTCTCTCTCTCTCTCCTTCCTCTGTGTCTTCCTGGATGACATCTAAACAAAGGGTGGCTCCCTTCCTTTTGATACATCTTGCGTTGTCTTTTTTTATCATTTCTATTCTTTACGGTTTGTAATGTTTCATTTATATATCTATTATTATCATTATCATCTCGATACCGAACTTCTTCCTCCACTCTGTGTTTCCGTCTCTACATAACAGTCATACGAAATCCTATGCAGATTGCAACGCGCATCGCAGTTTTCTCGGATTTTATTTTAATGGGTCTGCTAACCCCCTTCCAATGGCCCCCTTAGGTGGAAACGGGAGCTCTTGCCTGCCAACAAAGGTTTGGAATTCAAATGTGGCCACCCCACCCATCCAAGTACTGAACATACCTGGTCTGTCGCACAATTTCACTCGCCGTCCCTGATAACATCAATATTTGATAGAATAACTTGATTTGTCGTTTGATTTTGACTGGAAGACAGGTATATATATCGTTCCTGTAGATACGGGTACGAAATGTGAAGCCGCCATATTTGCATATTAGAAGGAATACTTTCTGTGGAATTGTGTGGAGTTCAATTCCAGCTAGATTGACCAAAACGCTGGGAATTTTACGACTGCGAACGGCCCGGGCGCGAAGTGGTCTGACGATGGAATTGTTCTGAAAAAGGGTTTAATTTATATTATTATATACTGATATATATATATATATATATATATATATATATATATATATATATATATATATATATATATATATATATATATATGACAGTTCAGTATTTATCCTTGTGCTAAATAATAGTATAATAATAATGAATTGCAGAGTCGTATGATGGCATAACTCTTTAGCAGAGTTTAAAGTGAAAGATGTGTGCAGTTGGATGTCCATACCACATCCCCCCTTCCCAGCCCCTCGGCCACCTCCCCCCAACTTCATCCCAGCATTACATCACCGGTCAGCACACACACCCACACACACACAAACAAACACACACGGGATTGCGTAAGAGGAGAGGAGAGGAGATGGACCATGCGCTCTCATTTGCTAACCCCTGCCATTTCTGCTCTCTCTCTCCTCTCTCTCTCTCTCTCTCTCTCTCTCTCTCTCTCTCTCAAGGAAGATGTGTCGACTGAGTTTATGAATCTCTCTCTCTCTCTCTCTCTCTCTCTCTCTCTCTCCACTTCGAAAGGAACATATGGATAATTCTCTCTCTCAAGAGGAAGATATCTCGACTGAGTTTACGAATCTCTCTCTCTCTCCTTTTTCTGGCACTTGCATTGAGTGCAGTGCCAAAAAGAAAAAAGGTCTCAGTAATCCTATATCCTAATGAAGAGACGAATTAAGGAAAGTCTCCTCGGAGACTTTTTGAGTCATCGTTGGCTTTGTCTTGTTTTGTCACTTTGTTGTTTTGCTTCGTTTGGTTTTGACTTGCGTTGTTCTTCCGTCTTTTGTCTTGTTTTCCATCTTGTTTTATGATTCAGGTGTTGTTTTTGTCTTATTTGTTTTAATTCAGGTGTTGTTTTGGTTGAACGACTCTTGTTTGAAAAAAAAATAACTTCCTAAATAATCTTTTAAGCCACTTTCCAGACCTCCGTTGGTTCCAGGAGACGAAGGGGTGTCTCTCTGGAGCCCTCTGGAAAGATATGTGTCGCCAAATGGTGCAGGTTTCCAGTCTCTGTTGGTGTGTGTCATTCCAGATATTTTCCCTTGTTCCAAGTAGCGGAGGTCGTGGGTGTAATTATCCTGCTGGAATTCCTGGAACAGAGGCGTCGCAAGAACTGGAAAAGGGTAGCGGATGGTGGGGGAGGCGGGTGGGTTTGAAAGGGGTTTCCGAGTTTAATGATTAGCCTGGATGTGGTTTGGCTTTTGATGTGTGCGATCGTTCCAGGGTCTGGAAGTTATATATAGATTTCACTGATAGGTTCTGATATATGGAATCACTCCAGAAATCTGGAAGCATTATGTGGCGTGACTGAAGTCGTTCCAGGGCCTGTCCTGGATATTTAAACTATCTGAATAGATTGATCCTCTTGGTGGTGTTGTGTAATGGGGATTTCCAGGAGTATGGAAATCATCCTGTTGACTCGTATGGAGCAAATGATCTGGCTGGAAATATATGGAACCATTCCAGCATCTGGAAGGCACTCTTTTAACTACGAGTAACTGATCATGGAAGATAAAATCCACACTAGTATATAAAGTAATGAAAATTTTCCAGATTCCTGGAAGTTTTCTCTGGAACCATTCCAGCATGTGGAAGGCACTCTTCTACCTACGAGTAACTGATCATGGAAAATAAAATCCAGGACAGTATATAAAGTAATGAAAATTTTCCAGATTCCGGGAGTTTTCTCTGGAACCCTTCCAGCATCCGGAAGGCACTCTACTACTACGAGTAACTGATCATGGAAAATAAAATCCAGGACAGTATATAAAGTAATGGAAATTTTCCAGATCCTGGAAGTTTGCCGTGACTCGATTCCAGTGTATGGAAGTCGCCTAGTCGACTGGCTGTGAGTAGGCCTAACATTATAAGGCTTCAGATTCTGGTATTATTGTATTATTGTGATACTGAATTAAACGTATTATTTAAACATTTATATTTTACAGATATAGTCTAACACATCCTGTGACAATTTTAATCCTGTATTAGTTTGTACAAATATTTATTTCGAAATTTTGAAGGTTTGCAAATTTCAAATTCCTGTAGATTCAAAAATTTCAAATTCTTTGTAGGTTTGCAAATTTCAAATTCCCGCAGATTTACAAATGTCAAGCAGCATGTTCATTTCCCTGGACAATTCAGTTTTCTGTATTTTAGAAATATTTTGGTTCCCTGCAGTTTGGACAAAAATTTCCTGTAGGTTTGCAAATTTCACATTCCTGTAGGTTTACAGACGCAAGTTCAGTCTTTTGAATTTTTCTGAAGGTACAAACTTGGTAGGAAAACTGTATTTTATATCCCACCATCTAAAAAAAATTACAGACTACGAATATGAAAAACTACAAACTACAAGAATGACTGATACTCATCTGAAATGCTCTAATTGTTGCGATGTTACTTTATGCATGTACACCCTGTGTATATATGAAACCTCCATAGCCCCTCCCACTCGTAACACCCCCAGCCCCCAGCCCCCACCACAAGACCCCCTCCCCCTCCTTATTCTACTCCTGTGATAATCATCTCCTCCCAGTTTCTCCAGTTACACTTGGGGGAGGAGGAGGAGATGGCGCCCCCAAGGTTGTAGTTTGACCCCAATACGAGGGAACAGATATAGAGCTTAAAGGTTGTAATAAGTGGTTTTGATTGTTATCTGCGGCGCCCTTTGTTGTGGTTTGATGTTATGAGCAGTTTATTGTTATTGTTATGTATAGGTGTTATTTGCTGTCATTATTTCAGTGTTGTGTTTGTGGTTGTTTTGTTTTGCCATATATATATATATATATATATATATATATATATATATATAGATATATATAGTATATATATATATAGATATATAAAGATAAATGCCACGAAGGAAAATAAACGAAGGAGTCCTGCAGATCTTTCGGCTGAAAAAGCCCTTTACTGAAGCAGCTACTGACAAAAATACGAGAAAAGACAATACAAGAAGGTTCGTATAACTGACAGATAGGGATTGATAAAAGGATTAGTGCCTAGAATCCGACACACCTGGAAGATAAGAAACCTTCCCAAACAAGCATAAACAAAGGGTGCAATTAAAGGTTTAAGACAATCATCTCAGATACAATCTCCAGACAATTAAGGATTATAGGTGACAGCTATACGGAACCTGGTAGACAAAACCATATTCACAAAAAATGACAGACATACATTACAATAAATTTTTTTTTTTTTTTTTTTTTTTAAATAACTCTAAGGCAACTGATTTTTATTTAAGTCAGTAATTATATATTTTGAGGTCATTCTTAAACATGTTACAGATACAAGGGTCTAAATGAAAAAGGCCACAACTAACATTGAAATTACAATGAAAAGTAAGTTGTATTAAAGCAGATTCTAAAAGATTTCGTGATAAGACATCTCTTGACCGTGCAATTACTGAACTGTCAATCCAATTAATTCGGTGGTTGTTTTCACTTAAATGAATAAATAATGCATTAGATTTTTGCCCAGTTTTTACAGAGTATTTATGCTGGCTTAGCCTTACTTCTAAGCCCTTGCTCGACTGTCCGAGGTAGAATGAGGGACAATCCATACATGGAATTTTATATAGTATTGTTTTACGGAGCTGCCAATGTTAAGCATGAAAGTAACTTCCCTGCTCGCTATAAGAAAAGTTTGACCGATCTTAAAAAGGACAATACTATCCACATCACAAAAGCTGATAAGTCAAATAGTATAGTAATTTTAGATAAAGCTGACTACATATCACGTATGCAAGCCCTACTGGATGATGATGTGACTTATAAAAAACTAACAAAAAATCCTCTTGATCAAGTCATAAAAAACTTCAATAGCATAGTGAAAAGTATCCTTAAAGATAAAACAGAACTACTAGGCAAATTGTCAGTCAATTCTCCTTCGCTACCTTACTTATATGGATTAGTCAAAACGCACAAAGAAAATAACCCTATGCGGCCTATTATCAGTACTGTTGGTTCAATTTCATATAAACTCTCGAAATATATTACTAAGATTTTGTCCCCGTTACTTGGAACCATCTACGATTCTCATATATATAATTCTCTAGATTTAGTTGATAAATTATACAAAATTGCTCTTTGCCCTACTGATAGATTCGTTAGTTTTGACGTATGTTCTCTTTTTACTAAGTCCCTATAGACTCTATTTTAGAATAATCTTAGCAATGAACTAACTCAGCATGAATTACCTCTACCTATAAGTCACATTATTTCACTCACGAGTTTGTGCATTTGTGATTGTAAGTTTATATTCAATGGTGAATTTATCAACAAATTTTTGGCATGGCAATGGGAAATCCTTTATCACCATTGCTCTCAAACCGTATATTGGAATTCTTCGAAAAAAACGCTACTTACCATAATATCATTCATATTCCTGTAAAGTGGTATCGTTACGTTGATGATTGTTTAGCTGTTCTTCCTGTCGGTATTGATGTAAATGATTTACTCTCTAAATTAAATAACCAGGTACCATCGATTAAGTTTACTCTAGAATTAGAAAAAGACAATTGCCTCCCTTTCTTAGACGTTTTGATACATAGAGAAACCATTTCAATGTAAATTCAGTATTTTATAGGAAACCGACTAACAAACTTAACTTATGTTCATTTCTTCTCAGGCCACCATCTTAATATAAAAATATCAATTTTTCCATCTATGTTTTTACGAGCAATTGCGAATTGTCAGTCCACAATATTTGGATCAAGAAATTGAATACATAAGAAAAATAGGGAAAGATTTATGCTACCTTCACATATATTAGACATTTGTTATAATAAAGCCCATAAAAACTTTTATACTGAAAAAAAAACAACACACAGAAAGAAAATTCTAAGAACATTCTCAGTTTGCCTTATTTTAACGGTATTTGAAACCATTAAAAACCATTGTTAAAAGCTTTTAATGTCAACCTTGTTTCTTCCTATAATAACACACTAAAAAGAATGTTAATAAAAAATGGCCCCCAGAGAAAGCAACAACATAATATATAAAATTCCATGTATGGATTGTCCCTCATTCTACCTCGGACAGTCGAGCCAGCAAGGGCTTAGAAGTAAGGCTAAGCCAGCATAAATACTCTGTAAAAACTGGGCAAAAATCTAATGCATATTTATTCATTTAAAGTGAAAACAACCACCGAATTAATTGGATTGACAGTTCAGTAATTGCACGGTCAAGAGAGTCTTATCACGAAATCTTTTAGAATCTGCTTTAATACAACTTACTTTTCATTGTAATTTCAATGTTAGTCGTGGCCTTTTTCATTTAAACCCTTGTATCTGTAACCATGTTTAAGAATGACCTCAAATAATATAATTAACTTGGACTTGACTTAAAAAAAATCAGTTGCCTTAGAGTTATTTAAAAAAAAAAAAAAAAATTTAAAAAAAAAAAAAAAATTTTATTGTAATGTATGTCTGTCATTTTTGTGAATGATGGTTTTGTCTACCAGGTTTTCCGTATAGCTGTCACCTATAATCCTTAATTGTCTGGAGATTGTATCTGAGATGATTGTCTTAAACCTTAATTGCACCCTTTGTTTTTATGCTTGTTTGGAAGGTTTCTTATCTTCCAGGTGTGTCGGATTCTAGGCACTAATCCTTTTATAATCCCTATCTGTCAGTTATAACGAACCTTCTTGTATTGTCTTTTCTCGTATTTTTTGTCAGTAGCTGCTTCAGTAAAGGGGCTTTCAGCCGAAAGATCTCGCAGGACTCCTTCGTTTATTTTTCCATCGTGGCATTTATCTTTATTTATGGATTTATCACGTTCCTAACTTTCGTGATTCTGTTATACATATATATATATATATATATATATATATATATATATATATATATATATATATATATATATTTATTTATTGGGCTTTTAAAAACAATTTTTTTATCATAATAATAATAATAATAATAATAATAATAATAATAATAATAATAATAATATATTAATATTGTTGTTATCATTATTATTCAGCTCTCATTGGAAATACGTCTACATTGATTGCTCTCTCTCTCTCTCTCTCTCTCTCTCTCTCTCTCTCTCTCTCTCTCTCTCTCCGCGCCATATGTGTGAAGTCCCCACCATCGCATTCCTGCCGATTGCTATACCTATCGGCGTATCCACGCTGCGTGGGATTCAATCCTTGCGTAATTGGAATCCTTAGGAGAAACAGTTGTTCTCCTTTTCATGCCTTGTGTTTTTTTTTGGGGGTTTTTTTTGGGGGGGGGGGGGCTAGGGGGGAGGTTGGGGGGGGGGGGGTTGTGTTTGGTTAGAAGGGAAAAGTGTATTTAGGGCGTCTCGTTGTAATTGTTAAGTATTTATGTACGTGTGTTTGTATGCATATATTACATGTATGTATATACATATTGAGAGAGAGAGAGAGAGAGAGAGAGAGAGAGAGAGAGAGATGCAGCCAGCATCCGGTTGAACTATAAGAAACATCTTGGCACCTGTTGTGCAGACTGTTACTTTTTACCTTCATCCGAAGTGTTAAGTTACTTAACAGCTACTTTTTTCAATCAATGTGAATATGTTTTGTTACTTTATTTCGTTTTGTTTATTTATTTTTGCATTATTTGATTCTCGATGTTGTTAGCTGTTTGTTTTCATTTTCCTGTGATCAGTTTTTATTATTATTATATTATTATTAGTTTTTTTTTTTTTTTTTTTTTGCTCTATCAGCAGTCCTGTAATTCGACTGGTTGGTACTTATAGTTTGGGGTTCCGGGTTGCATCCTGCCTCCTTAAGAGTCCATCACTTTTCTTACTATGTGCGCCGTTTGTAGGATCACACTCTTCTGCATGAGTCCTGGAGCTACTTCAGCCTCTAGTTTTTCTAGATTCCTTCTCAGGGATCTTGGGATCGTGCCTAGTGCTCCTATGATTATGGGTACAATTTCCACTGGCATGTCCCATATCCTTCTTATTTCTATTTTCAGGTCTTGATACTTATCCATTTTTCCCTTTCTTTCTCTTCACTCTGGTTGTCCTATGGTATTGCGACATCAATGAGTGATACTTTCTTCTTGATTTTGTCAATCAACGTCCACGTCTGGTCTATTTGCACGTATCACCTATCCTCCGTTCTGATACCATAGTCCCAGAGGATCTTTGCTGATCGTTTTCTATCACTCCTTCAGGTTGGTGTTCATACCACTTATTACTGCGAAGGTAGCTGGTGTTTCTTGCACAGGCTCCAGTGGAAGGCTTTTGCTTACTGAATCATGCCTCTTTTGCTGCTGGTTCTGTGCAAGTGCCGGACATTCGCTTGCTATGTGGTTTATAGTTTCATTTTTGGTATTGCACTTCCTACATATGGGAGAGATGATTATTTCCATCTATCGTTCTTTGGACATATCAGGTTCTTAGGGCCTGATCTTGTGCCGCTGTTATATTCTTCAGTTTCCTTCTTTAGCTCCCCTCAGTAGCCATTGCCACGTGTCATCGCTGACTAGTTTCTTTAGTCTGTCTCATGTATTGTCCGTGCATTGGTTTGTTGTGCCATTCCTCTGTTCTGCTTGTCTTTCTTCTGTCTCTGTATATTTTCTGGTCTTCGTCTACTTTTATCAGTCCTTTCTTCCCATGCACTCTTGAGCCACTCGTCTTCACTTGTTTTCAGATATTGCCCCACTGCTCTGTTCTCGATGTTGACGCAGTCCTCTATGCTTAGCAGGCCCCTCCCTTCCTTTCGTTTCAGTATAGTCTGTCCGTATTTGCTCTTGGGTGTAGTGCTTTGTGTATTGTCATATGTCCGTTTTCTGATCTATGCTGCGAAGTTCTGCCTTCGCCATTCATATTCCTGCACTGTATCTGATTACTGGCACTGCCCATGTGTTTATGGCTTTTATCATATTTCCGGCGTTGAGTTTTGACTTGAGTATTTTATTATTAATTATTATTTATTATTTTTATTATTATTATTATTATTATTATTATTATTATTATTATTATTATTATTAGAGAGCTTATTCAGTTAAAGGATGAATGAGGCAGTGATTACCATCTTACCTCTCTCTCTCTCTCTCTCTCTCTCTCTCTCTCTCTCTCTCTCTCTCTCTCTCTCTCTAAACTCTCTCTCTCTCTCTCTCGTACTGTTTTCTACCATCTCATTCAAAGGAGATCCTGAAAAGTCCTCTATGTGTTGAGAGAAATAAAACACCTTAAATATATATGTAGAGAGAGAGAGAGAGAGAGAGAGAGAGAGAGAGAGAGAGAGAGAGAGCACGCATCCTATCACCCCCACCCCCCTCTCTCTATCTCTCTCTAAAATCTCTCAATGCACTTGATGCTCTTAGCTACCTGTGGCAGTAGTAGACGGTACAAAGCTCTTTGGGGCCAGGTAGCGAAGTCCACAGGTGAGAGGCAGGTAGGTGTCCCGTGGCGGTGGGGGGAGGGGGTGGGGAGGAAGGATTGGGGTACAAGAAGGTGGGGTACCACTAGGCCTCAGTATGTTTTTTTTTCTTTCTTTTTTATTGACTTTTCCAGGAGTCTTCCAGGAGACTATTTGGTCGCTTCCAGCCACGTTATGGCCTTCTTTATGGCCTTAGTTATATGCCTCCTTGTCTTACTGGAAAGACGAGTCATTCTTTTAGGTCTTTAGGTGGGTTTTAATACCGTGTCTGTGTCTGTCTGACAGTTTGTCTGGCTTTGCCACAAAATTATGCAAAGACTGATTTCTCTATTTATGACACAAGAGGGTTTTTCACATATCCACAAAAGGAGAGTTTTCTTCCTGTGTGTGTGTATGTGTGTGTTTCTTGCACCCTGATTTTATCATCAGGAGAGAAAACCAAGCACACACACACACACACATGCAGGCTCGCTATGTTTGTCCGCGCAAATAATCCCACGGCCCAAACATTGACCCACCAACCGCCCCCACTGAAAATTTGGACAGACGTGATTTATTTACCTCCCACCTGGAATTGGGGTTCCTTGTGGATTCCCCGTCGCCGTCTGAGATGACGTCATCCTCAGACGTCTCCTGTAAGTAAACTGTCCTCGTCGTTGCCCGCAGACGTTAGGATCGAACTCAGGGAATCATGGCAAGGAAAGACTTTATTATTATTATTAATATCAGTGGCGGCTTCTACTGCTTTCAACTTATGGTTAGATTAGTTTAGCTCGTTTAGGTCAATTTAGGTTAAGCTGTATCATTCAGGTTAGGTTAGGCTACGTTATTTCAGTCAGATTAAGTTAAGTTAGGTTAGTTAGGTTGTTTTGTTTAGGTTAGGTTGAGTTACCTGGCTTCAGTCAGGTTAAGTTACCTTAAGTTGTATCATTCAGGTTAAGTTACCTTAAGTTGTATCATTCAGGTTAGGTTAAGCTAGCTCATTTCAGTCAGGTTAAGTTAGCTTGCTTCCATCATGTTAGGTTAGGTTAGGTTGTGGTTAAGTCAAGTTAGGTTAGGCTAGGCTAGGTTGTATCATTCAGGTTAGGTTAGGTTAGCATTTATGTACACATCCACACATCCATTTTCTGATGTGAAATGTAAAATAGTTTTGTTTATGATAAACCCCAAAACTTCGCGGAGTTAATTAAATTGCGCCCCCCCCCCCCCCCCTCGGAGAGACGCAAAACTCGGAGGACAAGATTGCGAAACGGGCGTTAGCTCCGGACCCAATATGACCTGCTGGCTCATTTTCATTTTGTTTTCCAAACTTTCTTAATAAACTGGCTGGGCAATTTTCCTCCTAGCTCCTCCTCTTCCAAACTCTCTTTCTCTCCCTGTCCTTATTTCTCTGCCTCCTTTCTTCGGCCATGATACTCGAGAGCGGAATTTACGTTGCCTTTGGGAGAGGTTCAAATGTCCCCACAGGGAATTGAGGGAAAGATGACTGCTAGAGGAACTTAACCCCTACCTCCCACACTCCCACGCCGTCTAGGCTAGCCTCCCCACAGCGCCGCCTAGATCCCACACATCCGAACGAGCTTCTAAGCTTAACCGAACCTTCTTGGATGTTCCCATTCCCACACAATCACCCACATTCATCCATTTCTTGCATATATGGTCGGCCCCCACACCCAGACACTCCAAAAACACACCTAGACTTTATAGACAGTTCCACCCACTCCCACAGACTACTCCTGGTCCTACCAACCTCCACGGAATAGATTGTCCCACAACCAACCTATTCCACCCCAAAATTAATCAGCCCCCCCCGCCACAGACCCCAGTTACACTTCCCACACCTCACACTCCCTATTTCACCATACCCCCACAATCACCCAATAGCCTCCAGGGTTCTTGTACAACCCTCACACCCCAATTTGAGTCTGGCCCTCAACCCTCTTTTCTCCCCTCGCCCCTCGAGAAGATGGTAAGAAAAGAGGGGAGGAACTGAATGGGTAGAGAGAGAGAGAGAGAGAGAGAGAGAGAGAGAGAGAGAGAGAGAGAGAAAAGGGGCTTTATGCTTATAGTCTTTCATTATTTTTATCATTATTTGGATATTGTGGTTTTTGTGTTAGTTCATAAATAAAATGTTGGCGTTTAGTGATTCTATTGAGAGAGAGAGAGAGAGAGAGAGAGAGAGAGAGAGAGAGAGAGAGAGAGAGAGAATACCTTGGAATAAGAAAACACATCTTATTAATTATGAAAAACATACAAACAATGTTAATAATGAAAACCTATATGCATAAAGCCTGCCCCACCCCCCCCCCCCTCTCTCTCTCTCTCTCTCTCTCTCTCTCTCTCATTAATGCACGTACAGAACAACGATTTCACCTTCCTCTGATGGTCTATTATTCATTAAACAATCTCTTATTTTCTCTCTCCCTCTCTCTCCATATGCGCGATTCGCACATATGGGAATGAATGGATGGCACTCTCTCTCTCTCTCTCTCTCTCTCTCTCTCTCTCCTCTCTTTCCTTTATGTTCTGGGGGAACTAATGAACGCCTAAGGGAACCTTAGGATCTTTTGTCTGCAGGACAATTGTCTTGGCAAATATTTGAATGAACGAGCTGTGATTTGCGTAGCTGTGGATTTTGTGTGTCTGTGTATATATAAAATGTCTGTGAAATATGTTCTGTTAAAAGAGAAATCCATCTGATTAAAGCAGGAGCCCATTAAAACGCCAAAAGGCTGACAGTCTCCCCCATAAAACGACAGGGACAGGTTCGTTTTGATGAAGCAAGACTGACAGGACTCAGCCATTACGTCAATAAGGTCGACAGAATCTTAAATCTCTCTTATCATACATTCAGTAATGACCTGTCTTGACCTCTGACGCCTTCTCATTGACCCCGCTTAACCTCCCTCCCACCTCCCCAAACCCCCCCGGAGGGAGGGGGAAGGGGGGGGGGTTTAGCCAGTAATGCATACCTGACTGAGACACGTCCCCATTACAGACTCACCTCCGTTGTGTCATTAGCATGGCTGTCATATTGACAGCTGATTACGCTTAATTGCACTTAATTGATTTCTCATTCCCTGCCTCATTAGGGGGGGAATGCGCCCCCCTTAGAGGTTTTGTGGGTAATGGTGGGGTTGTGGGGGGTTAAGGAGTGTTTTGGAGGGGGGTTAGTGTGGGTTTGTGTGGTTGTCATAATAATAATAATGATGATAATAATAATAGTAATAATAATAATAGTAATGAGTATTTGCTAATAATAATAATAATAATAATAATAATAATAAAATAATAATAATAATAATAATAATAATGTGATTTGACTGGCTGAGAGAGAGAGAGAGAGACAAGATGAGAGAGATGAGAGAAAGAGAGAGAGAGAGAGAGAGAGAAAAATATTTCACACCAAACTTATGACGAAATAGAGACGAACAGAAAAATTCGTCTATTGAAGAGGCATCTCTCTTCTCTCTCTCTCTCTCTCTCTCTCTCTCTCTCTCTCTCTCTCTCTCTCTCTTTTTAGACTTTTTAGGCCTAAAGGAAAATCAGGCCTAAAGGCTCACACTGGGATCTCTTGTTATACCCTCGAATTTGTTCAATAATTAAATTTGGGTTATCTATAAGGCTTATTTGTGTATGAGAGAGAGAGACAGAGAGAGAGAAGGGAGGGAGTGTGAGTGTGAGGGGAAATGAGGGGGAGTGAAAGGAAGGCTTCTTGAGGTGAGGGTGGTGGAGGAATTCCAGGACTCCCCCCCCCCCCCCCCCACCCCCCCCCCCTCCTTCCCTCGTGACCGCAGGGCCAGAATCCTTCGAGCTGTATAAGGTATTTGCTTGCTGGTAGGATCTACTACATAGTACTTGAGTTATATATTATTATTGTATTATTATTATTTGATTAAAATTAGTATATATATTATTATATTATTATATATATATATTATATATTATATATATATAACATATATATATATATGATATACATATATATATATATATATATATATAGACATATATATGTACCATTCTATGGTATTTTTAGGGAACATTTTAATATATTTTTCGTCTAATATCTAGCTATTTCATGCAGTATTTTATCAACACATAAACATCACGATATACTTCAATAATATAGTTTATTCAAAAACAATGAAATCCACACAATAAAATGGATATTAATATGGGTAATTTATGTAGGTATTAATAGCAATGCCTGGCCGCTGTGTATATGCAACTACGCGGTTACATTCTGATCTGTACTGTGGATTCCAAAGGGGGGGGGTGTGGGTGGTTAGCGGGGGCGGGGGGCGTATTATCTATGAATTAATAACAACAAAAAACTGCCTGTTATTAACCCTGTTATAAGCGCGGTTGTTATAACACGGGACGTAACTTAAACCTTCTATCTCTCTCTCTCTCTCTCTCTCGTGAATAATCTGATGAAGAGATGATTAGAGGCTAATCAGTGGCTGGTAATCCTCCAGGCCGACGTCTGCTAATCGCTGGAGGTGGATTGGATGGATGTCTGGGGGATTCCTGCCGTGTTGGAGAAGGGGATTTATGTTGGACAAAGGATTCATGTTGTAGAACTGATTTATGTTGGAGAAAGGGATTTATGCTGGAGAAAGGGATTTATGTTGTAGAATTGATTTATGTTGGAGAAAGGGATTTATGCTGGAGAAGTGATTTATGTTGGAGGAAGGATTTATGTTGGAGAAAGGATTTATGTTGGAGAAGGGATTTATGTTGGACAAAGGATTCATGTTGTAGAATTGATTTATGTTGGAGAAAGAGATTTATGCTGGAGAAAGGAATTTATGCTGGAGAAAGGGATTTATGCTGTAGAAGGGATTTATGTTGGAGAAGGGATTTATTTTGAGGGATGGATTTATTTAAGGGAGCGATTTATGTTGGAGAAGGGATATATTTTGAGTGAGGGATTTATGTTGGAGAAGATTTATTATGATGGAGGGTTTATGTTTGCACATGGAATTTGGTGTTGGAGAAGGGATTTATGTTGAAAAGGGGATTTATTTTGAGGGAAGGATTTATGTTGGAGAAGGGATTTATTTCTGATGGGATTTATTTAAGGGGATTTATGTTGGAGAAAGGATTTATGGTGGCAAAAGGATTTATGTTGGAGAATTGATTTCTCTAGGAGAAAGGATTTATGTTGGAGAAAGGATTTATATTGGAGAATGGATTAATTTTGAGGTATCAATTTGACGGAGGGATTTATGTTGGTGAAGGGATTTATATTGAGAGGGATTTATGTTGGAGAAGATTTATTATGAGGGAGGGTTTATGTTTGGACAAGAAATATATGTTGGAGAAGGGATTTATGTTGGAGAAGGGATTTATTTTCGATGGGACTTATTTGAGGGGGATTTATGTTAGAGAGAGGACTCCTCCCTGAGGAAATCTTAATATTCAGACAACATTTCCTTCAGCTTTAAATCTCTCTCTCTCTCTCTCTCTCTCTCTCTCTCTCTCTCTCTCTCTCTCTCTCCTGGACGCCCGTGTGGTTAAAAATCAACCAGTCTGTCTGTCTCTCTCTCTCTCTCTCTCTCTCCCCTTTTCACCTTGCGATGTCAGTGTGTTTGAAAATCAATCAATCATTCATTGGTGTTTTTCTCTCGCTCTCTCACTCTCCCTCTCACTCTTTCTCTCACTTGCTCTGTCAGTGTGTTTGAAATGCAATCAGTCATTCAGGCTCTCTCTCTCTCTCTCTCTCTCTCTCTCTCTCTCTCTCTCACGAAGAAATCAGAACTTAGACCTCACATTCTCTACATTCGTTTTCCTTCTCAATCTGTGATTCCAACAGCCACTTCCCCACAACCCCCCCCCCCACCCCCCCCCCTACCCCCCCCCTTTCAGATGTGGTCCCAAAGCTCAGTTTCCCCCTACAGGCTTCAGCTTTCTCGCGCCCACATCACCTTTATTTCGCCCTGGTTTAGTCGTTGTCGTCTTCTTTCCATGACCTCTTGGAAAGGAGAATTTGGGATATCTATCGCCCCGAGGTCACTGTAGGACCCCCTTGGAACACCTTTCTCCCCTTGGGTCTTCGGTCACTCGTCTCCCTCTCAGGTCATATTTTTCCCCTCTTCCTCGCTTGAGGGCCCCCATTGAACGAGAAGAGAGGGAAGAAGAGAGAGAGAGAGAGAGAGAGAATAGGGTGAGAGAGACGAGCGAGAGGGCCCTTTCTCATGAAGTGAAGTTTGAGTTTGACAGAACATGTAATGGTCCTCCAACTACTGTGCTGGATGCAGAAGGCTCTTTGCTGTAATTACCTCGCACCAGGGAGGGAACCTGGGTTCGATACCCGAGGAGAGAAATTGGCCCATTGACGAGGGAGAGAGAGAGAGAGGGAAAGGGGAACCTTTCTCATGGAACGAACAGTTACGTTAGAATCCTCTGTGTCTCTGTTTGCTTAAATGTAACGAATTTTTTTATTCCGCTGCAATTTAGCACATTGTTTGTTGTTATATTTGATCATCAATTTCGAATGTTATTATTATTATTATTATTATTATTATTATTATTATTATTATTATTATAGCTGTTCTTGCAATAACAACATAGCAGTTTGTTGTTATTCAACTAAAGGACTTAGCCTTGCATCACGTAATACTGGATTCCCTTACAAGGAAGTACCCATAATTGTCGAGCCAGAATTGGGTGAGGGAATGGGTTGTGGGGGGGTGGTGGGAGGGGGGGTGAATTGTGGGGGTGTCAGGGGGGTACTGGTGCCCAAGGACAGTGTAACGGAATTCCTCAAGGACTTTTGTAATGTCCTGTGGTGTCCTTTTTTTTGTGGTCGAAGGATTTGTCCCGCGACATGTTGTGGCACTTTGTGGCGCTCCGTCCTGGTATGGCTGGCACCTCCTCTCTCTCTCTCTCTCTCTCTCTCTCTCTCTCTCTCTCTCTCTCTCAACTTCCTCCCCCTCTCTCTCTCTCTCTCAGCCTCCTTCCTCCCCCTCTCTCTATACCCTGGGTTTAGGGAGTCCTCGTTAATGCCCACAATGAGGGTAAGGATTATGTTTTTGTTCCTTTGTGGAATTGTACGAAATTCCGAGCAAAGTTGGTCGCCATGATTGGCAACGTGTGAGTGACTTTGGATAGAATTCCGAATTTAGAAAACGGGCCCTTTTTGGAGTGGTTTTCATCACTCAGCCTTGTCGGAGATTTGCGGCCTCCGATCGCTACAGATTTGAAAGGGATATTTCTACAGGTTTATTTTTGTAGGACCTTTTTTGTTTTAGTCTTGTAGTTTTCTTTGAGAAGAAATGTTGGTTTTTTTTTTTTTTAGTTTTTCTGTATTTTGAAAAATTCCTAAAAAATGTGTTTTAAGTTTAAGCTGGTGTTGTTTTAGTCCTCTTTAAACGTTGTTTTAGTCTCAACAAAAAGAAAGATGTTGTCCCATTCAGCTTTTTTCTAAGGTTGTTTCGCTCTCTCGGCAATGAAAGGCTGTTGCTTCGTTTAATCAAAACGTTGTTTTACCACTTGGAAATTTAAATATTCTATAGTAATTTGGATTACTTAGAATGCTGTTTCGCCCAGAAACGAAAGTTCAGTTACTTCTCCTAATTAAAATGTTGTTTCTCTCCTTGGAAAATGAAATATTCTATGGTAATTTGGTCTGTTTAGAAACAACAAATGTTGTTGCGCTCCTACCAACGAACTGAATACCATCCCCTAAATATATATACTTTTCCCGAAGGTTGTTTGGCCGTGGGCAAGAAACAAAGCGACCATTCAAGCCATTCCCAGACCGGCGAAACAACAAAGCCCCTAATAGTCGGTTAGGAGAAACAACGCCACTATGATGCTTATCAGGATGACCTGTTTTTTTTTATTTCCTTTTTTTTTATTTATCCTAATGATGTTTTTCTTTGGCTGTCGTTAAATGTCGTAAACACCGCCCTCTCTCTCTCTCTCTCTCTCTCTCTCTCTCTCTCTCGTAACCATAGGATCCCCCCCTAACAACACATGATCTAATATCCTGTGTCGTTTACCATTAGATCACTACACAGGAAAGAATCTAAGTATCTGGGTCCCGCAACCTGAGAAGAGAGAGATAGGGAGAGACGAGAGAGAGAGAGAGAGAGAGAGAGATACAATTGCCAATGTATACAGGAAACGTGCTAATTCTGAGAGAGAGAGAGAGAGGAAGGGAGAGAGAGAGACTGAGGAGAAGAGAGAGAGCAGTTATTGAGAGCGGAGGGAAAAAAGAGGAAAGAGAGAGAGAGAGAGAGAGAGAGCAGTATTGAGAGGGAGAAAAAAGGAGGAAAGAGAGAGAGTTATTGAGAGGGGCCAAAAACAGGAGAGAGAGAGAGAGAGAGAGAGAGAGATGAGAGAATGAGATGAGATGAAAAACAAGATGGCAGAGAGAGAGAGAGAGAGAGAGAGAGAGAGAGAGAGAGAGAGAGGACTTGTGCAAAGTAAGACTAAAAACCCTTATATATACATTCCTGCTCAGCAGAACGTCCTCATTTGACAATGGAGGTTTGAGGCCTTTTGCAAAATGCAAGGTTGCGACTTCGCAGGCGACTGGGTTCCAGAGGAATGCGCACTTGCAAGCACTTGCAAGCAAGCAGACTTCGCGTTGTCGCCCTTGCAATAAAGTTGCGTGCGTCGCCTTGCATGCTCCTCGTGATGAGGTTTGCAACCTGCAGAGTTGCAAGTATAGGTTCTTCAGCAAGCAGATTTGGTGCTCTCAGAGTTACTGGCTCTCTCTCTCTCTCTCTCTCTCTCTCTCTCTCTCTCTCTCTCTCAGCAATTTCGTCAGGTCCCAAGTTCGATCCCCGAGCGAGCAACAAAGCCTGAATCCCATCGCCTGAAAATCCTGTGCCTACCTGACGACATTGATAGCTAATAATTGCGCCTGGCGGTCGGTTGACTGCGTTGGGTTGGCAGCCAGGTCATGAGGGAGGTCATGAGGGTAGCAACTTCATCCCTTTTCCATTTTGTCACATCTTTACTTTAACAGATATTGAGCGTTTTGATGTTAAATTAAGTTTAAACTTGGGTCTGACTTGCATCCAAGATTTAATTATAGTTGTTACGTTCGTGTGTCCTGGCCAGGATTTGAACGTGTCCTATTTTTGGTTAGATATATATATGTATACAAGTATATTATAAAAAAAATATAAATAAACAACCAAACAAACACATAAACAAACAAACACACGACAAAAATATTTGTCAAACGAACCGCGACACACACATTTCTCCCGAGCGCATCCGGGTTTATATACTTGCCTTGTGATACAAATGGGCCACTTGGCAACCCTCAACCCTCCCCCCCCCCATCCACCCTCCCCGACCCCCCCACCACACCCCACCCCGGCCCCACAGCCTTGCTAATATGGCACGCATGAAATGTTAATTGCAAATGGCAATTGCAGATTGCATGTGCAAGTGATTAACAAGGACTCAAAACTCCTTGGCAGTCCAGGTGTTGTTAGCTGGTTGTAGGTTGTGTTTTTGTAGATTGCAGTAACATACATACATACATATATATACACACACCATGAATCATGCCCAATGACCGTCTGCCCCTCGCGTGGGATCGAACGCAGGCTATTTGGAAATGAGGGGACGTCGTCTTTAGCTACTGAGCTATGGGAAATGCATCTATTATTATTATTATTATTATTATTATTATAAAAGAAATCTCTCTCTCTCTCTCTCTCTCTTCTCTCTCTCAATTTGTCCACAGTGAAATGCACTGATATAAAATCATATAATGAATAATATTAAATAAGATTTTAATAATTATGATATGGTTTGTGTACCTGGGGGTTCGTTAACTGCTGTGGGTCACATTCAGGGGGGTAGAAGGTGTGGGTCTAGCAGCTGCATCCCAAACGAATTTATGAAAATTGTAGAGAGAGAGAGAGAGAGAGAGATCCATATATGGTCACAAAGGGTTCAGGTCATAGTTCAAATGAACCCAGGGCATTGAGGGCAGAACCTGATTGAGGGTAAGAGAGAGAGAGAGAGAGAGAGAGAGAGAGAGGAGGGTGGGGAGGGGGTGTGAGGGTGGGGTCATGACCCCCTTTTTTACGAAGATGCAATAAAACGCGAACGGAATCCTTGTATTAACTTCGATAAGTGATCGCTCGCTGCTCTCTCTCTCTCTCTCTCTCTCTCTCTCTCTCTCTCTCTCTCTCTCTCTCTCCCCTGCATCCTGATGGAGTTTTGATTGCAAACACGACGGCCTGTTTGCTCTGCACTTTTAATGGGTATGTTTGGATTTCCGTGTGTGAATGAGTATTGGCGTGTTTATATTCTGGAGGTCTTCGGCCGAGTTCATGAGGGAGTCGTTGTCCTTGTTGCTCATGTGGTTGTTTGTTGTTGTTGAGTTTTTAGTTGTTTTTTTGTTGTAGTTGTTGTTCTTCTTCTTCTTTGTCATCTTGTCAACTCCCTTTAAGATAAATAAAATCAATTTAGTTCCTTCTTATTTTTGTATGTGTTCATTTAGACGCCAACTATTTTCCGTTCGCAGAAATATTCGCGTGAACGAAGTGGTCTCGTTCACGAGTCCGTTATCGCAAACGAAAAACTGTTGGCTTATAAATTTACATATGCAATAATGAAAAGAAACGTATTAATTTTGTTTACTTCAAATAGAGTTGATAAGAAGACAAAGAGGGAAAAGGATCAATAACAAAAATTAAACGAGAACAAGCAACGCAGCGGACTATGAAAAGCGAAAACTGGTTTCCGTCCGGAGGGAATTGCGCGTGAACGGCACCACACGCCAGAGATGACAGTTACAACAGCGTATTCCAAGCACCATAGCGCGGAATTCCTCCGAGGAATATATCGCGACGCATCGACGAGGAATTCAGCGGAATCGGTGCGGAAATCCGCGTGATGCGTAGCCGCTGCAATGGACGTCGGAAAGCCGGTGACGCAATTAAGAAAAAGGAGTTCTATATGAAGGTTATCGCCGAATTAGTCTAGCTATCCATGACCGCTAAAATTTGCTCTCTCTCTCTCTCTCGTGGCATCAGTGCCACATCAACAGATGGCGGTGTCATATCTGGTGCCACTGCGTAGAAAGATTGGGTGGGTGACCGTCCGTCTGACCGACAAACAAACAGAGGATTCACAAACGCACATACGACGAGCTGAGAGAGAGAGAGAGAGAGAGAGAGAGAGAGAGAGAGAGAGAGAGAGAGAGGCATTTCTTGAGGAATTAGGTCAAGTGTCTAACTGATGTGTTGACACCAGTGACACTCGATGGGTGTATTGGCTCTTGTATTTAAAAAAAAAATGAAATTGGTTCTTATCGTCTACATAATTAAGGTAGATTTTTCGATGTTGATAAAAAGACTAATTTTAAAAGGGGAAATATTAGAGCATTATGATGCATATGGGTATATTTCATCCTTATCGTGTCTGTAAATAAGGTTGGTTATCGTTTGCTATTTGGGAAAAATCATGTAGGGAAATAAATAGCCTTTATTGTACCCGTAAATAAGGTTGATTTTGCCTTAATTATGGAAAATGAAAATAAAATATTTCCTAAAATCAGGATTCGTTGACCCAAGAACCGAATCTTGTTTGTTTTCTCTCTCTCTCTCTCTCTCTCTCTCTCTCTCTCTCTCTCTCTCTCCAAGAGATGCCACGGATCAGGGCAGTGCCACCGTGGACCGTGAGCAGACCATAAAAATGGCACCGTCCGATCTCCCCACCGGGGCCGGGCGATTGCACGAGAACTCTTTTCCGAAGTTGTACGACGTTTTCGTCGTCTTCTTCCTATTCCGGTTGCCAGATGCACGATAACATCAGTAGGCGTCTCTTCCTCCGCTGTAAAAATTTGTAAACACTCGTCTCCGAGTGACAAGCCTAAAACAATCCACTTTCTACTTCTAATAGTTTATCTAACATTTTTATCAATTTGTTTATTAATTTTAATTTATTTTTCTTTAATTACTTGTTCCTTCTTCCTGTATCTCGTATGACCTTCATAATTTTGTTTATAATGAACACCTTCATATTCTTTGGCAGACTGAAGAATTTCGAGTCAGTGGTCCCTTTGGTGGTCTTGTTCCATACTATGAATAAGGGTCCAACTTCTGGATATGAATATTTAATATTAATATTTATTTATTTATGTTATTTTCAGTATATTTTCTGAGCAGTAGTTGTTCGTGTGTTTTTATTGTCAAACGTATATAGTACACCAGTTTTGTCTTAGTGAATTTTTGTAAATGTGAATATTCGTTCAGGTTATCAATTGCTATTCCAGCTGAGCATCTTTTCCATTTTTTTTATTTATTTATTCTTTGAGAGAGAGAGAGAGAGAGAGGTGACTTGTTGCATAGTACATCCATGCAAGCACAGAACCCACCAAAATCTATCACTTGCTGATGAGAGAGAGAGAGAAAGGTCTTGTGCTCTAAAAACAGGCCTGTTCGGGGCTAACAATTAGCGATGGCAGGACCAGCAGCAAGAGTGAGTAGGTGTCCCTAAGTGGGGGCAATATGACGTGGCACCCTACCACGTGGACACTGTGCCAAGTGCCAAGTGCCAGGTGCCAAGTGCCAAGGGCTTAATGGTATATGTCTCTAGGAGTTCCTTAGGACTTGATGATGCCTCGTCTGCCAAGACAAAGGTGACATAGGTATTATAAATACATATGCCAATAAACTGCAGTATTCGCAGCCCTGGTCATACTTCTTAACTGCTGGGTGTCAGTGCCTTTCTCTCTCTCTCTCTCTCTCTGCAGGCTTCTTCGGTTACGTAACCACGACTGAATGTTAAAACTGCACCGACAGAAACTGAAGCAGCAATTTGGTTAAAGGGAATGAATCCAGAGCGTCGAGGTTGGCAGGCCTGGGAAAGTGGCGATTGGGAGAAGGTTGGCAGGCCTGATTTTTTTGTTGACATTTCCCCCCCCTACCCCTCGGAGGGTGACGGAGGTCGGCGATGTTGGCACCCCTGATTTTGGAAAAGTAGATTCCTTCTTCATTCGTGTCTGTTTTTGATTGATGGGGAACCTTCTCGCAAGCAGAGGATCTGCGTTCGATCCCCTGGCCAGGCAAGGATAGAAAAGCCAGGTGACGTCGTAGATCCCGCACCGTGATGACGTCATGGATTGTAATGATGACGTCACAGCTCCCTTAAGGCGATATCATAGAGCCTCTGATGTATTGATGGTATAGATTCCGTTATGTGCAGCCTATTAATTTCAGTCCTATATATCGAATGCAACATAATGTACTAGACTAGATAAAAGGCCACTATATATATAGTCCTTACATATAGATATAAAATGCTACTTTACAGACTAGATATATATATCGCAAAGACAAAATTAGGTAAACATGGCCACCCTTTCAGGTCCACCACGCCTATTTAAGAATGACAAATCTTGACAGTCGACCAGGTCAATGAAGACTAGAACCTCGACCCCATTCAATGTAACTTGAGGAACTGGTCTACCAGCCTCCATTGTTCCTCCAAAGAAGACTTGATGGGATGTCATCTTGGAGAATAAGCTTTCAAGTGTCACTTGATAGACTTCTGGGTCGTCGGGTGGATGGATGGATGATTAATTCTATCCATCTTTCGAGTTTTTCCTTCGATTTTATTCTGTCTCCCTCGTGTGTGGGCTGCATGAGGAGTTATCGTTCTTTTATGCTATTTTAATCTGCATCTTTACATACGTAAATTTCTGACTCACGTTGGGGTCGATCCCCAAGTCCCTCGAAATGGAAATAAAGCCAGGGTTGACTAACCCGAATTGGCACCTGTGGGCCAATTTGTAAGCCCCATAGGGGGCGTTCATTTGAGGAGACCGGGGGTAACTTTCGATCCCACGCAAGTTTAAAAAATTTATTTTTGTGAAAAACAACGTGGTCGTGCGGTTTGATGAGTTCACCACTGTGTA
>NC_087223.1:22282183-22377183 GCF_015104395.2 Macrobrachium nipponense | reverse complement strand
CCCCTTTCTTTCCTCCTCGCTATCGTAAATAGCATCTGGGTCCTCATATCGTTCGACTGGCCTTGTCTTTTTTTTTTTTTTTTTTTTTTTTTTTTTTATAATTATCGATTCTCCAATGCTCGCTCGCGCGTTCGCCCGCGCGCAAGACGGTTGTGCCCGGTCGCAACTGCTCTCTCTAGATGTGTGAAGAAGTTTTTTTTCTTGGGTAAACTTGAATTTAGTTTTTTTTCTGGACCGTGGCTGCAGTTTGCTCTTTTAGTATAGTTGAGTTTGTCTTGCATAGATGAGTGTCTTCAGAAAGCTGGCTTCTCTGCGTAATTGAGTTTATTTTTTATAATAAAAGTTGAGTTTTTTTGGCATAGTTGTGTATTTTTTAATTTAGTTTTTTTTTAAGTTTGAAACAAATTTTTTGAAAGTTGAGTTTTTTCTTTTTTTGAAATTTTGTTTTTTAATTTGTTTTTGAAAGTTGTGTTTTTTCCATTCTTCATTTTTTATTTATTTATTTATTTTTTTTTTGAAAGTTGACTTCTGAAAATTTTCTTTAAGTTGTGTTATTTTAAAAGTAGTTTTCTTTAAAAGATGAGTTTTTTTAAATTTAGTTGTTTTTGAAAGTTTTTTAAATTTTTTTATATTTTTTCTTGAAAGTTGAGTTTTTGTAAATAAAAATTGAGGTCTTACTGCATAGTTGAGTTTAATGTTTAATAAATATATAAATATATAATTCGCATGCCCCGGCAGTGCCCAGATAAAGACGAAAGCGCTTGGTACAAACATTCTCCCTGCCATATAACAGAGTCACGCTCTACATAACATACACACTATGAAAGCTTACAACTCGGAGGCAGAACGAATTGGATATTAAAGGACATTTGTAGCTCAATGCGTAATATACACTAATATACATACTGAATGTTTACAGCTCCAAGGTAGAGCGAATTGGATATTAAAGGACATTTTGTAGCTACATGCGTAATATACACAAATATACATACTGAATGTTTACAGCTCCAAAGTAGAGCTAATTGGATATTAAAGGACATTTGTATATCAATGCGTAATATACACAAATATACATACCTTCGAATCTAGAGTGTATCTAGGAAGGGTCGACGAGACACGTACCACTTCCTGGAACTCGACGGCTCAACAATGGCGGACTGCATAAACATGTCGTTTATGTATATTCAATATTTCATCATCAAAGAACCCAAGATGAAAGGGCTATATTATCTGCGGAGGTGTTGGCGACAGTTGGCGACTATTGGCGACAGTCGACAACAGTTAATGACTGCTGGCAACAGAGCATCATGTTATACCTGGTGTCGACATGATCTGACATCTGACAACCATTGACAATAGTGGTTACTGGAATTACCAGCAGAGTTTCCAGCGCCTGTTTCCAGGTATCTCAAAGCTTAAACGAACTCTGGAAATCCTCCCCCCTTCTCTCCCAACCCCCCTCCCAAAGAATGGATGGCATTAATAGGGGGAATAATACCTCAAAACCCCCTTTTTATTCTCCCACCCTTAAGAAAAAGTGGGGGGCGGCGTTTGCTGGAATTACCAGCAGAGTTTCCAGCGCCTGTTTCCAGATCTCTCAAAGCTTAAACGAACTCTACCCTTTAAAATCCAGCCTGAGCTGGACTGACCTATATCTGTTCACGGTTTCTTCGTGTTTTAAGCCCCCCACGTTTATGCGTCCGTGCCGTGGCTTTCGTTGACTCCCCCACCCCCCCGAACTGCTTTTCGTACCTGCATAACGCCACATATGTAGCGACATCTTCCGTGTGGTATACTACATATTATGCGTTTTGTGGACGACATATGTCGTACCTGTGTCACCATGTGGCGGTATTTGTATATATACGGTGAATATCATGTTCTGGCATTGCGTTTGCGTTAGTGATTTGTGTATGTTAGTAACTGATAAATCTCTCTCTCTCTCTCTCTCTCTCTCTCTCTCTCTCTCTCTCTCTCTCTCTCTCAAGCCCCGAAACGTAGCTAAACAGTTGATACTTGAAGACAAAATAAATGCGAGCTGGAATAATTACTATGAACTGGCAAAGAGAGAGAGAGAGAGAGAGAGAGAGAGAGAGAGAGAGAGAGAGAGAGAGAGAGAGGAAATAGCTGTTTCTCTTTCATGCCGAATACCAGCTGATAGTTACGTCTTCCTTGAAAAAATAATATTAATTTAATTGACGTCGGTTTGACGTTTTGATATAAAACATTTCTGAAGGTCTGAACCTAAAATTATTTTTTGGATCTTTTCTGTCGGTTGATATTATTGATTAAGGATATATTGTTATATCAGATGTCTCTTGAAAAATATTTATGATCTATGTATCAACCAAAGCCTACTTGGTTCTGTTTTGTAAATAATTTTGTGTCGTTTTTTGTTTTGAACCTAAAATTATTTTTTGGATCTTTTCTGTCGGTTGATATTATTGATTAAGGATATATTTTATATCAGATGGTCTTTTGAAAAATATTTATCAAAAAACCTACTTGTTCTGGTTTTGTCAATATTTTGTGTCGTTTTTTTGTTAACATTTTATATAATTGTTTTAGTTACACATCAGATTTTCTTTGCAAAATATATCGTATTTATTTTTCTTGGGCCTTATAACCCTTCCTAAAGTCTATGGCCTTTATAGTGGTTTATAACCAATAACCATATTAGCAGCAGTAGGAGTTTTCTTCAACCCATCAAAAGTTATCTTCGATTTTACATCTTAATCAGTCTAGCTATTTTGGTAGCTTATACCAGTAGCTAGAATAGTGGCAGGAGGAGGAGGAGGAGGAGGAGGAGGAGGAGGATTAGGAGGAGGAGGAGGGAGGAGGAGGCGAAGAAAGGACCCGAGAATTCTCGATTGTCCTTCTTCGAGGAGGCGAGCTTTAAGAAGGCTGCTTGCTTGCCTGCTTGCCTGCTTGCTTGCTTGCATGCGAGCGCCACCGAATTGGGAGAGCCGTGCATTTAGGACCCACTCCGCACTCCACCCAACTCCCCTCTTCTACTCCCTAACTCCCCACTCTTTCAGCTCCACACGAAGTCCTCTTGCTCTGCTAGTTTTAGCCCGAGTTAGGAGGAATAGGTTTTGGTCGACTTATTCCTCATCTACTCCACTCCTTCCATTCACTCCTACTTGCCTCACGTCTACTCCCATTCTCATCTGATGTACTACTACTCCTACTCCCCTCTCTGTGGTCCTAATACCCGCCCACCCCCCACAAGCGTCCTCCTCGCTCAAAGAATTTAGCTCCGGTCACTACTCCACTACTCGGTACTCCTTTCTCAACCAAATCTGAATCACGGATTCGCAAAGCATTATTTTTCATCCAGAGGCCGGTGGGATAGGCAACTTAATGCCCTATGCTAGCCCAGGCCGGAAGGCGGCTAGGAAATAAAAAAAAAAAAAAAATCGTCAATATACATATAATGAAAACATTCATCAAGTTATGTATGCCAGTTGATACGGTATTGGGTTATGGCTTAAGAGTTTGGTAGCACATACTTCCGCCAGCCTCCCGCCCAACTCCCCCCCCCCCCCCCCCCCCCCCCCCCCACCCCCCCCGCCCCCCCCCCCCCGGCCCACCCGGAAATAGGGACTCGTCCTGGACCTCTATCCAGGAATAGATTCGTCTCAAAAATTGAATCAGCTGTTTCTGGTCACGTGAATCATCTCCGGTCGAAGCTTGGTTGGAATTGTTTAAATAGTTATTGAGATATAATAATAATAATAATAATAATAATAATAATAATAATAATAAATAATAGCTGCACTTTGAAGTTTCATTGTGACAGAGCTTAGCAAAACCACTTAGCTAATGGTTTAAAAAAAATAATTAATGCAAAGAAACGAGTCATCTGGCAACCTCCGGCATCTTTTTCGCGCGTTGTTGACTTTGGCGCCAGAAGAGACGTTCTGTTGTGTTTGCCCCAGAAATTGGTGGGCGGGGCGGGGGAAGTGGGGTTGGGGGGAGGAGGGGAAGGGGGTAAGTGGGCGGATTTATTGAGGATATTGTTTGCAGAGAGAGAGAGAGAGAGAGCGAGAGAGAGAGAGAGAGAGAGAGGAGAGCTAGCTCATGCATAGAATGACCAAGAACAGTATTGAATGAACTTGGGGCACATTACTCAAGTAAGCATTTTGTGTGTGTGTATGAGAGAGAGAGAGAGAGAGAGAGAGAGAGAGAGAGAGAGAGCAGAGAGAGAGAGAGAAAGCTCAAAGCCTCTGGCTACGTAAGGTTACCAATTTTTTCGCGTGACGAGAATCATATCTCGCGGAGGGTGTGTCAAACACGCAGACAGAACACCAGCAGCACAGCAGTTTCCCCAGCTGCACAAATAGCTGCTTTTCTGGGAGGCGACTAATTCCTTGGGTATTTGTGATCCAGTGCCCCAAGTTCTCTGTCAGAATGCCCCTCTGTCGTTTTGAAGTGAATGACTTTGTGTGGTAAGAATGTAAGAGAGCATCTGTCTGTCTCTCTGAAATATCGGAGTGATCTATGTAAGGGATAATAATAATAATAATAATAATAATAATAATAATAATAATAATAATAATAATAATAATAATAATAATATTTGAGAAAGATGGTTCCCCTGAGATTGCAAACCAAAGTAAGTACTATATTCATCCATTAAACTTCTGGGACAAGAATGAGACCTTTTGTGTGGAAAACTAAGACAAAAATAATACTCATGATAACATATTGAGTCTCTCTCTCTCTCTCTCTCTCTCTCTCTCTCTCTCTCTCTCTCTCTCTCTCTCTCTCCTCTTTTAATATCAACCTACATTTACATTTTCAGTGCCTTCTGGTTGTGTCATCAGCATCTTTTTGAGGGTCAAACTGGCGACAGAACCGCCCTGAATCTCAAATCTTGAGTTAATTGCTGAAGCATACTGTAACAGATATCATATTACATATTTAAGGAGTAGTAGTAGTTTAACACAAGCAATATTTTTACAATTTCAATTTGCCTGTTCATTTTGCTTTCTTTATCACTTTCATGCATTTTGTCTGTGGCTGGTTCCCTTTCTTTTGTTGATGTAACTTTGCTTTCACCAATAATGTATTTTATTTAACAGGGAATAGTTTTTTTCCTTAGACATATGATAGTAGTATTTGTGGTAAGATAAATCCAACAACTGCTGAATTCAAACTGGTTGCAATTTCCAACTTATTTTTAGTGTGTTTTCGATATCAGTGTCGAAAACCTTAATTTTTTTCTAAGAACAGATCAATACCATCGTTCATAATTCGTCTGTCATGAAACGAAAAGTCTCTAAAAATACAGAACACACATGAAATAATGTTAGAACAGCTCATGATTAAAAGTTGAACAATAGAAACCTTGAACAGAATTGATTTAGAAGCTTCTATTAACCTGAAGGTGATACCTCATCATGTCACATTGAGTGTGTCAGCTCTCAGCTCATAACGACAACTTGCAGATGTTCGGAATAGTTCGGGCAACTCTCCATAAGGAGCCGTCATTCCCCTGCATTCGTATCGCTGCCTTTTGGGCTTCGTCGCGTCAATCTGATGATTCTTAAAGAGGAAAAGCAGCTGTCACTTCCACCAGCTCTTGGGAAACGATGCCCCGACAGCCGAATCGCTCAGAAAGCCTTTGCGAAAAGGACTGCCATTGTTGTGGCAACACCTCGTTGACGTCATCATCGTTATCATGATCTTTTTATGCTGGCAACACTGATTGACGTCACAGTGTTCACACCTGGGTGGCAACACTGCCAGTGGGCGTGGCCTATCTCCGTACTTAAGGTTTCCCCTTTAAGTTTCTTAAACTCTTTGCTGCTGTTCTTTGATTCGCCTTGTGAGTTTTGCCTCGTTTTGGGGCTCTCTCTCTCTCTCTCTCTCTCTCTCTCTCTGCGGTACTTGCCCTGATTAATTTTACATTTTTGCTCCATTGTGGGAAGCTGGTCCTCCATATGTAATGGCCTGCATTTTAGCTGCTTTGTGTGGAATGCTTTGTGTTCATCAACTCTTTGTTTTGTTTTATGTGGGATGCTTTGCACCAGCCATCCACTGCCCTGACCTTGCCCAGATATGGCAGACAAACAGAAAAATAGAGGCTAGATGAACGAGTGGTGTCTAAGCGCTATAAGGACTGATAAGGTTCGCCTCAAGTAAGAAGAAGGAACGATGAGAATCAGGAATATTTGGCCCTTGGGCTGTTGTGATCTGAGATTCTAACAAGGTGACTTTTCCTAGGTTGACAATGCTTCCTTAAGTAGTTATTGTATGGAGACATGTACAAATAGTAAAGCGAAAAGTTGGGGGGAAAAACATCTTTCATATTGCTTGATCAGAGAGGGAGGGAGGGAAGGCCCAAGACTAGATAAGTCCCAGAGAACTGGATCAGAAAGCGGTGTTGGTGGAGAGAGGTTCGAGCTGTGTGCAAGCAGGGACAGAGTGCCTGCGTGCACACCTTGAGCAGTAATGTCTGACAGGGAGTGATTCATCCAGTTACTTCTGCAGACATGTTTGGTGGTTATGAACTTCTGTATCACTCTTGTTATCTAATAGCCTGCCCAAGGGATGAAATCTCAAAAAAGCTGTTAATAGACTGCATTGAAACTGTGCGTAGGGATCGATCTCTGGTTTGTTGCTCTTGAGGCGAGGTTGCAAATCACTTTATTGATTAAATTATAAGTACATTATTTTTTTCCATGGTTTATATCAGTTTTGTTTGTCCTGACTTTAATCATAAATAGAACTTGTATTCTTGATTTTCCCATTTTGATTAACAAATAATAGATAAATTGAAAGGTTGCCACTTCGTGTTTTTAATTGCTTATTCTCGCACGTGGGACAAACTTCCGTACCTTGAGAGAAACTATTAATTTGTCCCCGCCTGTAACTCTGCACATTGCACCTCTTTAATTACCAGTCTAGAAGTTTCGGCCGGAATCTAAATATAGGACCCTTTTTTCATTGCAGGTAAGCGCCCCGGTGGTAACCGAGAAATTAATTACGAGGGATGCTTATAATGGCAACGAGAGCGCCCGACAGAGACAGACGCTCCTGATTGGCCAGTCTCTGCGATGACGTCACGCACGTCACGCTACTCCCCTTGCTAGGGCGACGGTGATTGGTGAGTCTTTGTCGATGACCTCACGCGGCCCCTCCCACTTTCCGAGGTGGGCTGCGGTGTTGACGACTAGAGAGCATTTTATTTTGGTAGATGGTTAGACGGTAATAAGAGACTAATAATAATGATAATATGCTTCCTGGCATATTATTATTATTATTAGTATCATTATATGTGAGGACTCCTCCGGGCGGTGCCAGGGAGAATGGTTTCGCTCACTCAATGCTGTGCGGTTCGAGATAGCAGCGCTCGGAGCCAGTTGTCATAGACTGAGGAATTCGATACGATATCGGGTGTATTGGTGAGAGAGAGAGAGAGAGAGAGAGAGAGAGAGAGAGAGAGAGAGAGAGATACTGCAAAATTAATGTAGAATGCTTTTACTCCTTTAGAGGGGTCTCTCTCTCTCTCTCTCTCTCTCTCTCTCTCTCTCTCTCTCTCTCTGGGCGTCCCAGTGTTAGGACACGGTCATTATCTGTAGCGATTATTGAAAGAGAGAGAGAGAGAGAGAGAGAGAGAGAGAGCTGGTATTAAAATTTCACCGCTGACGCTCGGGCCCCTGCTAAAGTAGATCGACCGGAAGAAGGTAGCTACTCCTATTACTCGATAATTTCAAGCAAGCATTCGCTGCTGGTCACCTTTCCATGTCGTGACCTGACCTATACTCTTTTTTTTGTTTCTTTCGAATTATGTAATTTTTGGGATGAAGTTGCGACCCTTACCACCTTTTTGCAGTGGGTGCTACCTACCACGTGTGTGTAACTATGCTGTAGCTGCTGGTCACCTTTCCAGGTCGTGACCTAACCTACACTTTTTTTTATTTCTTTTGAATTATGTATTTTTTGGGATGAAGTTGCGACCCTTACCACCTTTTTTGCAGTGGATGCTACCTACCACTTGCGTTAACTATGCTGTAGCTGCTGGTCACCTTTCCAAGTCGTGACCTGACCTACACTTTTTTATTTCTTTTGAATTATGTATTTTTTGGGATGAAGTTGCGACCCTTACCATCTGTTTTTGCAGTGGATGCTACCTACCACATGGGTGTAACTATGCTGCTGTAACACATGACGTACGTGCTTGCTTGTATGTGTGTGTGTGTGTGTGTGTGTGTGCGCGCGCGCGAGCACGTAGCATAGACAGCTAGACATGTCTCGGTGGCAGATTTGATGTCTCGTGTCAGCTCAGGTGAGATTTGCTGCCTGTTCTCAGGTTAAGACTAACTCGGGTCTAAGTCGCGAGACCTTAACGTATTTTATTTTTATTTTTAGTGATTTTTTTTTTCATTTAATTACTTTTCGTTTTTATAAATTTTTCTCGTGTTTTCTTAGTCATTTAAAAAAAATTATTGAAGTGTTTTTGGTTTGATGTTTATTTTTTTATGAATATTTTTATTTAAATATTTTTCGTTTTTATAAATTTTTCTCGTTTTCGTAGCCATTTAAAAAAAAATTGTTTACTGAAGTGTTCTTGGTTTGATGTTTAATTTTTTTTAAATATTTTTTTTGAGCAAATTATTTTTTGTTAGTTATCTTTTTTCATTTTTTTTTTTTTTTTTTTTTTTTATTACATTTTCCCATATTCTGTTAGTCATTTTTTTTAATTTTGTAGTTTAATGGCTATCCTTTTTTTTTTAATCCTTTTTTTTTTTTAATTTTTGATAGTCAATTATTTTTATTTTTCCAGTACATTTTTTGTTATTTTTTTATTTCTATTAATGTGTTTAAGTTTTGTGATAAATAATTTTAATAATTTTTTTGCTTATCAGTTATTTTAGCAAATCCGTTTATATCTTAGTAAATTATAATTATTTTTTCGTAAATTATTTCTATCTATTTGAAAGTTTCTCAGTTTTCTTTGGCCATTTTCTCTTATTCTGATTAATTTTTACGCTCTTCTAAATATATCTCACTTTAGAATCTCTCTCTCTCTCTCTCTCTCTCTCTCTCATCTCTCCTCTCTCTCTCTGCTCTCTCTCTCTCTCTCTTCTCTCTCTCTCTCTTCCTCATATATCTGGGAAGACAAAAAAGCAAGGAAAAAATATATGAGAAATATAGTAACTCAGAATGTGAACTAATAGCGGTAGAATTTGAATCTGAAAAATTAATGAACATAGTAATATATAGACCTCCTAATACTAAAGAGTTTGACTTAATAATAGAAAAATTGGATGATATATGTAGAAATCACAAGGACTGGACTATTCCTCCTATCTGGAGACTTCAACTTTCCTTTCGTAGACTGGCAAGAACGAATAGGAGATTGTGGTTGCACTTATACATATAAAAAAGAGAGTAATAGAAGTGCAGAAGATAAGAGGCAATTCGAAAAGCAATTAGATATGCTACTAGAATATAACATTCACTAATAAATCACCTGCCAACAAGAAAGGAAAATACTTTAGACTTAGTATTTGTGAACGAGATGAATTATGTTAAAGAAATAATAGTTTATAATGCGAGTTTTCATTTTCTACCATAATGTCATAGAATTAACAGTCCATTCCAAAGCAAGTGAAAACAGAGATAAGCAAGAAATGAAAAAGTGGGAAGGATATGGAAAATACAACTTCTACAGAAATATATAAATAAAATGGTCAGAAATAAATGAAGAATTAAACAAAGATTGGTATAACATTTTCGTAAGTGATGACATAAGGGTAAATACGGAGAAATATATACCGAAGAAGAAAAGTAAACATCAGTCATGCATACCAAGAGACAGAAGAATCTTGTTCCAGAAAATCAGAAAGTGGAAAAAAGGTCTTGCAAAAGAAAAAAATGCATGGAAAGTTATAGAACTAAAAAGTAAGATAGAAAATGCAGAACAAAAGATTATACAATCAAAAGAAAATGAAAAACGGGACTTGGAAGAAAAAACCCTAATAAATATCAAGCAAAACCCCAAACTATTATACTCATACGTGAAAAAGATGAATAAAAGAAGAATAGAAATAGGTCCTCTAAGAATTGAAGGGAGATTAACGAATGAAAAAAAGGAAATATGCAACATATTGGCAGAACGATATAAGAGAGAATTCACCCCTACAATAGATAATGATATAGAAGTAAGGGACGAAATTAGTGAATATTTAGCTGACATAGATATTAATGAAGCTGATATTGTGCAGGCTATTAATGAAATTAAAAATGGAGCTGCAGCAGGGCCTGATGGAGTTCCTGCTATTTTGTTAAAGAAAGTAGTTCATTCTATCGCAAAGCCACTTGCAATATTATTAAGACAAAGTGTAGATACAGGCAAGATTTATGATGAGCACAAATTAGCATATATTACCCCTACTTTCAAAAGTGGATCAAGACTAGAGGCAAGTAATTATAGGCCTAGGAGTCTAACATCACATATTATGAAAGTGTATGAAAGGGTAATGAAGAAAAATATTATGAAACTTTAATAAGAAATAATTTGTTTAATATAGACAAGCATGGTTTCGTACCCGGAAAAAGTACACAAACCCAACTGTTAGTCCACCGTGAGAACATATTCAAAAATATGAAAAGCGAAATGAAACAGATGTGGTTTATCTAGACTTTGCAAAAGCTTTTGACAAGGTAGACCATAATATATTAGCGAAGAAAAAATTAGAAAACCACAATATCGTGGATAAAGTAGGAAGATGGTTAAAAGAATTTTACACAACAGAAACAGATAGTTATTGCAAACGATGAGAAATCGGATGAAGCCAAGGTAATATCCGGTGTGCCACAAGGTACGGTATTAGCTGCAATCCTGTTTGTTATTATGATTGAAGACATAGACAGTAGTAAGTAGTTTCGCCGATGACACAAGAATAAGTAGAGAAATTACTTGTGATGAAGATAGGAACGCTCTACAAAGAGACCTTAACAAAGTATATGATTGGGCAGAGGTAAATAGGATGGTATTTAACTCTGATAAATTTGAATCAATAAATTATGGAGACAGAGAAGGAAAGCTATATGCATATAGGGGACCTAATAATGAGACAATCACAAATAAGGAAGCAGTTAAAGAGACCTTGGTGTGATGATGAATAGAACATGTTATGCAATGATCAAATAGCAATTCTATTGGCAAAATGTGAAGCAAAAATGGGAATGTTGTTAAGGCACTTCAAAACACGAAAAGCTGAACACATGATTATGCTTTATAAAACATATGTTCGTAGTCCACTTGAATATTGCAATATGATATGGTACCCACACTATCAAAAGGATATTGCACAAATAGAGAGTGTACAAAGGTCCTTTACAGCTAGAATAGAAGTTAAGGATCTTGACTACTGGGAAAGACTACAATCCTTAAAATTATATAGTCTAGAAAGGAGAAGAGAACGCTACATGATAATTCAGGCATGGAAACAGATAGAAGGAATAGCAGAAAACATCATGGAACTAAAAATATCAGAAAGAGCAAGCAGAGGTAGATTAATAGTGCCCAAAACTATACCAGGAAAAATAAGGAAAGCACACAGGACATTAATCCATAACGCACCAGCATCGATAATGCAGCGTCCTATTTCAATGCGTTGCCAGCTCATCTGAGGAATATATCAGGAGTGAGCGTAGATGTGTTTAAGAATAAGCTCGACAAATATCTAAACTGCATCCCAGACCATCCAAGATTGGAAGATGCAAAATATACCGGAAGATGTACTAGCAACTCTCTGGTAGACATAAGAGGTGCCTCACACTGAGGGACCTGGGGCAACCCGAACGAACTGTAAGGTCTGTAAGGTAAGGTCTCTCTCTCTCTCTGAGTATCTGTTTGTGTTGTTTTTTTTACTTAAGACTTAAGTGTTTTCTGACTTAGGATTAAGCTCTCTCTTTCTCTCTCTCTCTCTCTCTCTCTCTCTCTCTCTCTCTCTCTTTCACTTCCTGGGTTTCTTTTCCCCTCCGCCACTTCCTGTCCGGATGTCCGCTGCGTAACTTTTTAATCTCCCGTCTCTGACGGATTGCTAACCTCCCCCACCACCCGCTAACCCCACCCCCCCGATTAACCCGCCCCCCACCCCCCACCCCGTTAGCGTTGAATGGCCTCAGATTGCCCCAGTGCTTGGTATGGATAGCTTAAAATCTGTAAATTAATCGCTCGATTATTTAATTTAATTTTATTTTCATTTTTGTATTTTTTATTTTTATTTTATTATCATTTTTTTATTTATTTTTTTGTTTATTTTCATTTTTTATTCCTATTTTATTATTATTTTTTTTTGTTATTTTTATTTTATTTTTTATTTTTCATTTTATTTTATTTTATTTTTTCTTTGTTTGTGCGTATATGTGCGTCTGTGTTTATTGAGGTTTAAGATTGATGTTTGTGTCTTTGTGTGGTGGTCACCTATCCAAGTCTCGACCTGACACGCGCACATCTAGTCGAACCTTGGAGAGGTTAAAAAAAAAAAAAAGACGGAATCGATCCCCGGGCGAGGCGGAATGTTCCAGGCGTCTTCTGTCTGATCTCTATTGCTGTTGGTTCACTCCTAAGTTGTTGTTTCATCTCTCGTTGTTTCTTTGAGTTTGTTTCAAGTTTTGGTTGTTTTAAAGCTTTTCTCTGTTTTATTCCATGTTTCAGTTCGCCAAAGTTTTATATTGTCGTTGTTTCGTTGTTTCAGCTCCTGTTATTTCAGTCCTATGTTGTTTTCGACGCTCTGTTGTTTCAATTGTTGTCAGTTTCAGTTCGTGTTGTTTTAAAGCTTCTCTGTTTCATCTCCTGTTTCAGTTCGTCAGCGTCTTATTTTATCGTTGTTTCATTGTTTTAGTTTCCTGTTGTTTCACTTCCAAGTTGTTTCGACGATCCGTTGTTTCAAATGTCCTCAATTTTTCAGTTCGTGTTGTTTTGAAGCTTCTGTTTCAGTTCCTGTTTCAATTCGCCAACGTTTTAAATTATCATTGTTCCAGTTTAATGTTGTTTCAGTCATATGTTGTTTCGACGCTCCGTTGTTTCAGTTACAAATTCAGTCATTCCTCTCTCTCTCTCTCTCTCTCTCTCTCTCTCTCTCTCTCTCTCTCTCTCTCTCTCTCTCTCTCTCTCTCAAGAGTCGCTTTGTTGAATGTCAAGCAAATACCAGAATTTGTACCCTGGCTTTCTGTGTGGCCTTCGTCTTGCCTCCTCCTGAGAGAGAGAGAGAGAGAGAGAGACTTCCCAGCGTCACGTCTCATTCATTTGGAGAGCGTCTGAAAAGGGACCCTTTATTTTCGTCAAGAAATCTTCTCGCGAGAGATATGTAGCGTTAAACGAAGGGTGTTTGGGGTCGGGGGGTCGGGGGGCGGGATAGACCTAGGGCGGGTGGGGGTATACCCACCTTCACGAAAAACAGGTCTGCGGAATGAGAGGAGAAAAAGTTAAGAGAGAGAGAGAGAGAGAGAGAGAGAGAGAGAGAGAGAGAGAGAGAGAGAGGAAGCATAAATCCTCTCACAGTGAGAGAGAGTAATTTATAAGAATGTGCATCTGGGAGAGAGAGAGATGCCTCGAGAAAAAGCGGAAGTGAGTGAGAGAGAGAGAGAGAGAGAGAGGAGAGAGAGAGAGAGAGAGAGAGAATTATCAGCCATATTGGTTACCACATAAGCCATAATGCGTAGTCATCAACATCATCATCATATAAAAGATACAGAAAGAACACTGATGAATCCAGAAGCCTCGTGAATCTTACTTACAAAAGTCACTTAGAATCACTTAGAATCACTTAGGATACGGCAGCTTAAAATCTGGCCAAAATGTATTCATCAGAGTTCCGCGTATGGATGTTATGACACAACCAACCAAGGGAATTACATCATTGCACCATCTGGAAACACTCCTAATACATCTGTTGCAAATCACATGCATCGTCTTGCAAATAGCACCGGCCCGTTGATTGTATTATCAGTGCAAGACGATTGTGCAATCTTCCACAATTTGCACAGTATGGAACGAAGGTATATATATATAATCTTTCAAGTTGGAATGACTGTTTACCACGAAGATGTCATGGAGGCTGAGGCGGGATTGAATTCCTAAATTGAAAAATATGATTCCACGATTGTTTTCAATTCTTGGGAAGTAGGATTGTATTCACAAATGAAAAGTAGGACTCCTTGATTGTTTTAAATTCTTGGGAAGTAGGATTGTATTCAGAAATGAGAAATATGATTCCATAATTGTTTTAAATTCTTGGGAAGTAGGATTGTATTCAGAAATTAGAAATATGATTCCATAATTGTTTTAAAATTCTTGAAAAGTAGGATTGCATTCAGAAATTAAAACTATGATTCCATAATTATTTTAAATTCTTGGGAAGTAGGATTGTATTCAGAAATTAGAAATATGATTCTGTCATTGTTTTAAATTCTTGGGAAGTAGGATTGTATTCAGAAATTAGAAATGATTCCATAATTGGTTTTAAAACTCTTGGAAAGTAGGATTGCATTCAGAAATTAAAACTATGATTCCATAATTGTTTTAAATTCTTGGGAAGTAGGATTGTATTTAGAAATTAGAAATATGGTTCCATAATTGTTTTGAATTCTTGGGAAGTTGGATTGTATTCAGAAATGAGAAATATAATTCCATAATTGTTTTAAAACTCTTGGAAAGTAGGATTGTATTCAGAAATTAGAAATATGATTCCATAATTGTTTTAAATTCTTGGGAAGTAGGATTGTATTCCTAAATTAGAAATATGATTCCATAATTGTTTTAAAACTCTCGGAAAGTAGGATTGCATTCAGAAATTAAAACTATGATTCCATAATTGTTTTAAATTCTTGGGAAGTAGGATTGTATTCCTAAATTAGAAATATGATTCCATAATTGTTTTAAATTCTTGGGAAGTTGGATTGTATTCAGAAATTAGAAATATGATTCCATAATTGTTTTAAATTCTTAGGAAGTAGGATTGTATTCAGAAATTAGAAATATGATTCCATAAGTTGTTTTTAAATTCCTTAGAAGTAGGATTGTATTCCTAAATTAGAAATATGATTTTAAAACTCTTGGCTTGGAAAGTATGGATTGCATTCAGAAATTAAAACTATGATTCCATAAATTGTTTTACATTCTTGGAAAGTATGGATTGTATTCAGAAATGAGAAATATGTTTCCATAATTGTTTTAAATTCTTGGGAAGTAGGATTGTATTCAGAAATTAAAAAATATGATTCCATAATTGTTTTAAACTCTTGGAAAGTAGGATTGTATTCCTAAATTGAAAAATATGATTCCATAATTGTTTTAAATTCTTGGAAAGTAGGATTGTATTCAGAAATGAGAAATATGATTCCATAATTGTTTTAAATTCTTGGGAAGTAGGATTGTATTCAGAAATTAGAAATATGATTCCATAATTGTTTTAAATTCTTGGGAAGTTGGATTGTATTCAGAAATGAGAAAATTAAAATGATTCCATAATTGTTTTAAATTCTTGGAAATAGAAGTAGGAGTTGTATTCTTGGGAAGTTGGATTGTAAATTCAAAAGATGAGAAATATGATTCCATAATTGTTTTAAATTCTTGGAGGAAGTAGGATTGTATTTCAGAAATTAGAAATATGATTCATAATTGTTTTTATTCTGGGGAAATTAGAAGATTGTATTCAAAGAAATTTTTAAAGATTATGATTCCATAAAATTGAAATTCAATAATTGTTTTAAAATTCTGGGAAGTAGGATTGTATTCAGAAATGAGAAATATATTCCCATAATTGTTTTTTAAATTCTTGGGAAGTTTGGATTGTATAGAAATGAGCATATGATTCCATAAATTTTTGGAAATCTTTGGGAGTGGATTGTTTTATTCAGAATGAGAAATATGATTCATTAAGGTGTTTTAAAATTCTTTGGAGTATGAAATTGTATTCAAGAAATTTTGGGAAGATAAATGTTCCATAAATTGTTTTAAATTCTTGGGAAGTTTGGATTGTATCAAATAGATTAGAAATATGCTTCCATAATTGTTTTTAAATTCTTGGGAAGTAGGGATTGATTCGAAAATGAGAAATATGATTCCATAATTGTTTTAAATTCTTAGGAAGTTGGATTGTATTCAGAAATGAGAAATATGATTCCATAATTGTTTTAAAACTCTTAGAAAGTAGGATTGCATTCAGAAATTAAAACTATGATTCCATAATTATTTTAAATTCTTGGGAAGTAGGATTGTATTCAGAAATTAGAAATATGATTCTATAATTGTTTTCAATTCTTGGGAAGTAGGATTGTATTCCTAAATTAGAAATATGATTCCATAATTGTTTTAAATTCTTGGGAAGTAGGATTGTATTCCTAAATTAGAAATATGATTCCATAATTGTTTTAAAGCTCTTGGAAAGTAGGATTGCATTCAGAAATTAAAACTATGAATCCATAATTGTTTTCAATTCTTGGGAAGTTGGATTGTATTCATAGATTAGAAATATGATTCCATAATTGTTTTAAATTCTTGGGAAGTTGGATTGTATTCAGAAATGAGAAATATGATTCCATAATTGTCTTGAACAGATTCATATGGAGCCCATAAACTAATCTAATTGACAAACAGACACCAATAAGACCTGACATCAGGTTTTGAGCATCTGTTGCGAGGTGCAGTGGTTCACAATGAGGCCTGAGAGTCCTGGGAATGATTATTATTATTATTATTATATTATAGAACTGGCAAAGGGTTAAGAGCAGCCATGAGCTTGTGTCATTATAAGTTGAAAAGGTCAAAGAGATGCTTTTAATACCAAAGTACGTTCAGTCATTACCGTCATTAGTGGAGAGAGAGAGAGAGAGAGAGAGAGAGAGAGAGAGAGAGAGAGAGGAATCATTTGGAACAAATCTCGTATAATCACCTGAGAGAGAGAGAGAGAGAGAGAGAGAGAGAGAGAGAGAGAGAAAGAGAGATTACGAAAACAATTCACTCTCTAAAAAGTCTATTACAAACCTGTTTGGATGCCTCTTAATAAAACCGAAATTGACCCTGGTTATGCCAAAGTTAAAATTACCCCTTGTGTTTTGTGTGGGTTGTGTGGGCGTGGATGTGGGTGGTGGGTTTGGGCGTAATAACCCCACCCCACACCCCGGCCCCACCTTTTCCCAACACCCCCCCCCCCCCCCCCCCCATCCCTCTACTCCCAAACCGCTTTAACAGCAATGGCTTTTAATTAGAATTATTTGGATGAGTAAGTCTGAAGTACCGTATAAGACGCCATTATCAAAAACTGTTTGGGACCAAATTTCTATTTTGATATTATCTTTTTATAAGAATAATAATATTAAGGATGTTAATATCGGTCTCCAAAGAGTAATATTAGGCAGAAATATTCCTTGACTTTATTCAAAGGGTAGAATAAATATTATCCTTTATTATTATTATCCAAATATGTTTTAATATATCTCCTCGACTCATAAATATTCATGTATTCTTATAATACTTAAATCTCGTCGAATAATACGTATTATATATATATATATATATATATATATATATATATATATATATATATATGTGTGTGTGTGTGTGTGTATATACCTCTCTCTCTCTCTCTCTCTCTCTCTCTGAGAGAGAGAGAGGTACCTGAATAGCGAATTATTATTATTATTATTATTATTATTATTATTATTATTATTATTATTATTATTTTCTCTTACACGCTCTCCCTATTGTAGTTATCACTCCTCTCTCTCTCTCTCTCTCTCTCTCTCTCTCTCTCTCTCTCTCTCGCGGTGATGTGCAACATTGATCAATACGGCAGGGTGGGCGTGTTGGGGTCCCGGGCGGGGTAATAAGGGCGGGGGTGGGGGTCTTAGGGCGGTGCGGGGGCGGGGGTAGAGGGGGGGTCTTGCCAGTCGAGCGGGTTGCTATGGTTAAAAAAAAAAAAAAAAAAAAAAGTCCTGCCAACTCCTGCCCTTGCAAATGTTGGGCAAGGAAGGACGAAGGGAATGGGCGTACAGGATGATGGAGGATCCTTCAGAAATGGGCGGGGCGCTGGGAGGAGTCCTCCTGCCTCCTCCTCCTCAGTAGGGGCGTCTCGAAGCGAAGAAGGAGGCTGGCTCTAGAGGGTGTGAGGGTGGGACTCAGGTAGTTGGGGTGGGGGGGGGGAGGGGGGGTTGCAGGAAAGGCGGATAATGTGGGTGGAGCTATTGAAGGATCCCGGGTCCTCCGAGATCGGGATTGCTGGAAGGGAGTCCTATTCCATCTTTTCGAAGAGGATTCCTGTATAGGATTTATAGCATCCAGCAAGGTGGCACTTTGCAGTGCTGAGAATCCTATAGGATTTACGGCGTGATGTCGAAGTTCCTTTAAGGGGCGTGGCCCTTCGTAGGTGAGGGATCCTACATTTAGCGAATTTCGTGTGGTGTGTGGAGTCCTCGAGGATTCTGCTAGGATGAGGAGTCCTGGAAGGAGTGCGAAGTCCATCTTATGTGGTCCTTGTTGGTGAGGGATCCTACACTTCGCGAATTTCGTGTGGTGTGTGGAGTCCTCGAGGATTCTGCTAGGATGAGGAGTCCCGGAAGGATGGAAATCCATCCTATGTGATTCCTGTAGGAGAGAGAGAGAGAGAATTTCTTAAAAGTACAGTGATCTAAGAAGGACTACTTAGAGAGGTCGGGCAACAATATTGAGGAAAGGATACGGGAAAGGGGGGGGAGGGCCGAGTAAAAAGCTAAATAGTGCTGCAAGCATCCAATGATAATGCCTACAGTCCACCATGTAAGGTGCCGTAACACTACTGCCTTAGGGTGGATAGAGAAAGTACGAAAATAAAAGTTTAAAATGAGTGAATGACTTCACGTATTACGCAAGATCATCCAAATAATGAATGAATTAGTCTTCTGCATAGCCAAAAACTTTCATTTATGGGGCGTAGCGCCCGCCCCCCCCTCCAACAAAGGGTGTGAAAGAACAGGAGATATAAAAGCCTGAACAGATGTTTTACACTTGGTTGCTCCATGTACCAGACTGTTGCCAAGCATTCTCTCTCTCTCTCTCTCTCTCTCTCTCTCTCTCTCTCTCTCTCTCTCTCTCTCTCCAAAACTAAATATAAGTAATTTTCATTTCCTTGTCTCAGTCTTGTTGTCCTTACACACCGAAGAAGACAACCTCTCTCTCTCTCTCTCTCTCTCTCTCTGAAGGGTTACTAAAATAAATCTTGTGATGCTCTCTCTCTCTCTCTCTCTCTCTCTCTCTCTCTCTCCTATGGGTGCCGGGTGCCAAAAACGTGGTACTCCTAGCAGCCGGCTTCCTTTGGCCCTCATCCGACGGGCCCCCTGCCCTGTCATTACCGGATTAGTGACCACTGTCTTTATTCGACACCTGTCACCTGCGAGCCATTGGAGGGACACAGCCTGTGGGGATTGGTATATATCTTATTGTTTTTGTCTCTATTTTATTGTTTGTGTTTCTCATGTATGTTTGAAGTGACTTGCCTGTTAATGTTCATTGCACATACGCATGATATTGCCTTTTGAAAACAGGCCCCAGGTTCCTGTCAAGTGGTGTCTTGAAAAGCCGCATTCTCGAGCATTCTGATCGACCCCAGAAGACGTTTGTATACTATTACTCTAACCTAAGCCATTGTAGTGGTTTCACAAGGGCCCATTCATGGAAAAATTAAAAATTAAGTAGACACATATTTCATTGCCTGTCAAGTGGTGTCTTGAAAAGCCGCATTCTCGAGCATTCTGATCGACCCCAGAAGACGTTTGTATACTATTACTCTAACCTAAGCCATTGCAGTGGTTTTTCAAGTCGTTATTCATGGAAAAATTGATAAGTAGACGCATATTTCATTGTCTGTCAAGTGGTATTTTTAAAAGCCGCATTCTCGAGCGTTCTGATCGACCCCATAAGACGTTTGTATACTATTACTCTAACCTAAGCCATTGTAGTGGTTTTTCAAGTCGTTATTCATGGAAAAATTGATAAGTAGACGCATATTTCATTGCCTGTCAAGTGGTATTTTTAAAAGCCACATTCTCGAGCATTCTGATCGACCCCAGAAGACGTTTGTATACAATTACTCTAACCTAAGCCATTGTAGTGGTTTCACAAGGCCCCATTCATAAAAAAAAAAATGAATCGTCTACAGTGAATGGTTGTTTTCTGGCGTCCAAGATTGTCCAGTGTCCTTTCAGATTCTCTCTCTCTCTCTCTCTCTCTCTCTCCTTTGTCTCTTATTCCATCTCCGCTCTTATCTGCCTTTATTTCCTTATCTTATCTCCCCTTCTTTTTATTGTTCGAACTTCTCCATCTGCATTGGGTCTTCGTAAGAATTTTTTTTTTTTTTTTATGATTTTCACCCTTGTCGCACCTTCCCATAGAGTTCCATTTCCTTTGTTGGTTGCTTTTATGCTTTGTTGGAAGGGGAATTATCAGAGAAACTGGTAAAGGAGAGAGAGAGAGAGAGAGAGAGAGAGAGAGAGAAGAGAGAGAGAGAAGAGGGAGAGATAGTGGAAGAAATAATACGCGACCTAAGTTAACCTCTACACTAACTGAACTGCCCAGTAATCAGCTGACCCTCGTACCACGACGCCATTTTGTTTGACCCCCTGCAGCTTGACGCCATTTTGTTTTTTTTTTGCAGCTGGACGTGACTGCCCCGTGTCCTGGGAAGGATGACCTTTGCTTGTGCGATGCCATTTTGGTCATATTGTGTTGGTATAGGTTTGATATAGGTTGGTCTTGTCATGGCATTCTGGTCTACTGGTAGGAATTCAGGAACAACAAGTGTATAGAGAGAGAGAGAGAGAGAGAGAGAAGAGAGAGAGAGAGAGAGAGAGAGAGAGAAAATAAATACAGATACGACGCGAGGAAATGTTCAATGAATTATAAAAATAGAAAAAAAAACAATGTCCGTATTTCTATGGCTTTTACCATAATGACGGCTTTGCATTTTTACTGCAGTTCACTGTCCAGATAAGAGCATTGCTTTAATTGACCACTCTCCTCTCTCTCTCTCTCTCTCTCTCTCTCTCTCTCTCTCTCTCACAAACACATGCCTACATACTCTTATGGCTAAAGGGTTCAAGGGTTGTGTGTGTGTGTGTGTGAGAGAGAGAGAGAGAGAGAGTCGAAAACCCATAGAGCGAAAACTAGACAAAATATATTTAATGATTTTTAGGGAAATAATGTGAACAATTTTTCTTCCACAACTGCCAGATTAAATGTGTCAATTTCCCGTTTTTTCCATTATTATTATTATTATTATTATTATTATTATTATTATTATTATTATTATTATTATTATTATTATTATTATTATTATTATTAAAATACTCCTAGTTGATAAAAGACATCACTTAAAAGATTGAACAATCAGGCAATGACGCTGCAGCCAAGGAGGACCAGTTCGTCTCTCAAATTACCCGTCAAGGACCTGAGCTAATCAGCGCCATCTGTTGCACTGCTGGAGAATCACACTATGTATACAATCTTGTCTGATTCCTGGTTACAATTTCTGTCTACCACTCGACTGACAAGCTGTGTTTACATTTTTTTATATTGTTTCAATTCGTTTCTTTGGGAATAATAAATGACAATTCTAGTAATGGGCACAATTTTCACTGTCGAAAATGATGACAATGGTTGCAGGTCCTGCAATAATATAGCATGTGAGTATATGGTCTTTAAAGACCATATACTCACATTGCTATATTATTGTGGACTTGCAAATATTGCAATAATATAGCATGTGATTATCTGATCTTTAAAGACCTAAGCCACGTTCAACACCCTCTTCCTGAGCCGGGATCAATACCACGGGCAGGAAACGATCCATGCTTCTGTTGTCTGGTGGTTAGTCGACTGTGTTGGGTCGTAGCGGATGTAAAAAAAAAAAAGCATAGGGCTAAGAACTGCATCTATGAAAATACTTCATAGTTGTACAGCCAGGGGGCCAGCCAGCCTCTCTTACCACCGGTTCTCATGTAGGTACGTAAAATGAAGTTATTGAAGTTATACCGTGGTCCCAACTATCTCTTTTATTACCGCCTTATTCGAAGGTACGAATACGCCAATCACAATAATGTATGTGGAGGACTTGGCTCCATTTTGCAAGAGGGGATCCAAGGTACGAATCGGTTAATCATGGCTGAATGTTTTCCCCGGACTGGAGGCGAGTTTATGTTTGCCTCTCTCTCTCTCTCTCTCTCTCTCTCTCTCTCTCTCTCCTCTCTCTCTCCTCTCTCTCTCTCTCTCTTCCTCTTCCTCTTCTTATCCTGGCTTGGGACGGGCTCGAGTCCGAGAGACAATCCTCGGAATCCAAGATGAGCTGACGACGAGAAAGATCATCTGGCAAAGACAGTCAGGATAATGATTTTATCTTGTAGATGAAGATTCGAGACCTGTTGCTCTGCTTCTGGAAAGGGGGAGAGGGATGGGGGTGGGGGGGGGGGGTGGGGAGGGATTGTAGAAAACCGAGGGGATTAAACCTGATGCTAACCAGGTTAGGAAAGGGGATTGGTATCTAACGAGAGAGAGAGAGAGAGATTGGGAAGATTTTTAGTGGTTCTTTTCGCTTTTGTTAAGTATTGCGTCATTTGACTGGTAGGTTATGGGATGATTCTCTCTCTCTCTCTCTCTCTCTCTCTCTCTCTCTCTCTCTCTCTCTCTCTATCAGTAATCGTCCTTCTTGACGGATATCTAGTGTCAGGTTCATTCACAGTCATTAACCATTTGACAGAATACTTGTTGTTATTCCCCTGGGTGATACAGCGTACTCGAGTCGCTCTTGTGTATAAAATACACACACAAACTCAAACAAACATTTGTATCTTTAACCAAACAGAAATCGTATACGAACAAAAGGGCTTTGAGGCTGAAAACCTCCGTCAAGACCCACCTCCCCAAAATAATATCCTATATCATCGAATGGTACACTCTTATCTCTTTCCAGAATTATGAAGTGTTGATAGTTGTGACGTCTGCCCTTGTTCCAGTTTCTGCTAAATTCCACTCGCAGGTTTTTCAGAAACCTTGCTAACAAACGCAAAGAATTTATTGAACAGAAGCGTAACTTCTTTCATCATGTCTCCTGATTTAAATCTCTCTCTCTCTCTCTCTCTCTCTCTCTCTCTCTCTCTCTCTCTCTCTCTCTCTCTCTCTCTATAAACTGCCACCAGAAAGAAGCTGTAAACAGCAACAGTGTGGAAGAGTTTAAAAGAAAGCTAGACAAAATCATTAGGAAGACACTGTGAATGAACAGTAAAACCTGCTCCTTGAGATAAGAGGGCACACGATGTCTCCTCTTAGGATGGACTAACAAGTCTTTGAGACATCCTAATCCTTGTAACTCCTTGTAACTCTCTCTACGTTCGATGTTGTGCAAGGACGGAGCAACATGGGGCCATTTCCAAAAATATCTCATTCTACTTATTTTGACCTCAACAGTTATTTTACTCTTCAATAATTGTTTAAAACAATTCCTGTAGAAGAAAGGTATTTTTTAAAATGTCTATAAGCTTACAGAATAAAATAGGGAGGTTATTTTAGAGCAGCTTGGACACTGGTTTCATTCCACCAGTCTGATAAAAACTTGTTAAAATAATAATTGTTAGAACCAGAAACCTAAAGCACTGCTGAAGAAAAGTATTTCAAACTTTTCGTTCTTGCGTAAGTGCCGACAGGGTTCGGTGCCATGTTTAGGCACTCGCAGAAAAGGAATGCAGTGGGAGTTTATTACTGAGCCCGTCACGCCCACTCCTTCCACTTTTTTAAGTAGAAAAAAGTAAAGAAAGCTGAAAGAAATCATAAAGAACTGTTGGAGGAAACTATTACAAAACCTTTCTCTTGAGTAGAGTTTGCAGGATAAAATGTAAAGAACCTTTTTAAAACGAACTGCCATCTCCTTTAGGGTGGCAGGGGATGCTAAGGACTTCTTCCTTGGGTGATATCTTTCTTTTTTCCTCCTCCGCTCCTTCTTCTTTAGTACAGGATCTGCGTCCAACTCTGAGCAAGTTTTCGCCAAACTTTAGAAACTTAGACGAGTCCACTCAAGTCTTGAAAGTGTCACAGGAAAGAGTGTTGCTCTGAGCAATTTAGCAACAGCCTCTCTCTCTCTCTCTCTCTCTCTCTCTCTCTCTCTCTCTTCATATTTTAGTTCTTCACCATTGCTAAATAAGGAAAGCGATTTACCTCTGCTTTCACTCTTAAGTTTATCTGTAAGCCCCGCCCCCTTTTTGCAAGGTTACTAGATACCACCACAAAGCAGGTTTGCAAATCACAAATGAAGAAAGCAATTGACTTCTGCTTTCACTCTAAGCGTAACCACGAGCCCCACCCCCTTTTTACTAAGGTTACTAGATACCACCACAAAGCAGGTTTCCAAATCACAGATGAAGAAAGCAACTGACTTCTGTTTTCACTCTAAGTGTAACCATAAGCCCCGCCCCCTTTTTGACTGGTTACCAGATACCACCACAACACAAGGCAGGTTTGCAAATCACTGCTCAGGTAAACTAGCAAATAGAATTATATCCCTTCTACCCCTTTTGATGTATGCTGGGTCATACAGAGAGAGAGAGAGACAGAGAGAGAACAACCTCCCTCTGACGCTGGAGGCGTCTCCCATCTCCTGTTACCTCTACAGCTGTGGCAACAAGGGCGTAACAGGTAACAGAATCTGTTATCTCGAGGCTCATGCAGTGATAAATGGGTTGTTTATGAGTAAGCATGTTGTTGTTGTTTGCTCTGTTGTTGGTGTTGTTGCTGCTTTTGTTGTTGTACTTAACTGCGATGTTTCAGTTGCTTTACTGTTTTCTGATGAGCATACATTCATTATATATATATATATATATATATATATATATATATATATATATATCTATAGATATATTATATATATATAATATATATATATATATATATATATATAGAATTATTAAGCATGTTGCAGATATTTCTGCATTTTTCAATATATGCAACACAACAATCAGTTATATTTATTTTTCCAGCACTTGTTTAAAAAGATTCATTCGTGTATTTGCAAATGAACGAAATACGAGAGCAAAACAATACAGTCGACCAAAAAATAAAATTCCAACTTTATTTGACTGCGCATTTGGTAAACACAAAAGCAAATTAACAAACAAAAAAAATAGACACGTCCACAAAAAAAAAAAAAAACAAAAAAATGGTAGAATGCTTGTTTTTTCCTCTTTGGTAGAAACTGAAAAAGGGGGAAGGTTGATTTTTTTTTTTTAGAGGCAGTTTTGCAAACCAGCCAAAATCGACCCTTCGCCAATTATCTCTCTCTCTCTCTCTCTCTCTCTCTCTCTCTCTCTCTCTCTCTCTCTCTCTCTCTCTTTACAGCCCCATCACCCTTTCTTCCCACTCCTGTTTTTATTCTTATTTCCCCTTAATACTCTTGTGTTGGTACATCTCTTACACATTTTGATTACCCAAGAGACCTGATATAAATGTTGACTTACTGAGCATCAAGTGAGGTTTATTCACGTCAATATTGGGGGTTTGGATCAGCAAACGTTGTGTTTGGGGACTCTGTGCCATACCTGTAGTGGGGCAGTAGTGGTATGCGACCATTTCACTGTGGGAGGGTGGTTATGTTCCCATGAATCGGTCATGAATGGCAGTATGTGGCCATTTCTGTTTGTGGGATGGTGGTATGTGCCAATTTTGATTGTGGGATGGCAGTATGTGGCCATTTCTGTTTGTGGAATGGCGGTATGTGGCCAATTTTGATTGTGGGATGGCAGTATGTGGCCATTTCTGTTTGTGGAATGGCGGTATGTGGCCAATTTTGATTGTGGGATGGCAGTATGTGGCCATTTCTGTTTGTGGAATGGCGGTATGTGACCAATGTTGATTGTGGGATGGTAAAATGTGGCCATTTTCTTTATTGTGAAATGGCAGTATGTGGAAATTTTTATCTGTGAAATGGCAGTATGTGGCCATTTTTCTCTGTGAATTGGCAGTATGTGGACATTTTTCTCTGTGAAATTGCAGTATGTGACAATTTTTCTCTGTGAAATGGCAGTATGTGGACAATTTTTCTCTGTGAAATGGCAGTGTGTGACCAGTTTTTTCAGTGATATGACAGTATGTGGCCATTTGTCTCTGTGAAATGGCAGTATGTGGCCATATTTATCTGTGAAATGGCAGTTTGTGGCCATTTTTCTCTGTGAAATGACAGTATGTGGTCATTTTCTCTGAAATGGCAGTATGTGGCCAATGTTTCTCTGTGAAATGGCAGTATATGGCCATTTTTTGTGTGGAATGGCAGTATGTGGACATTTTTCTCTGTGAAATGGCAGTATGTGGCCATTTTTCTCTGTGAATTGGCGATATATGGCCATTTTGTCTTCGTGTATGATACAGCAATCCATTTCAATAATTCCAGAATTTCCATTATGGATGAATTGACGTGAAATCTAATGAGTTCATCTCTCCAAAAAATCAAGATTTCACACAGTCAAATGCTCTATGGCAGATCCACTAAGCCTCTTCCTCTTCACTAAAACCCATAAATAGCAACTCTGGGAAAAAAAAGCTCGACATATTTTGAAACCGAATTTGCCCAACGATTTTGAAGTGATTTTTAAAATGGTCACGCATCAAATAGTGAACTGGGAGAGTTTTCTCTCTTTGACAGCTTTAAAAGCAGTGTGTGACTATTTTTCATGAACCTTGATTGACCAATAGATTGTTATGGGCCGTTTTTTGATAGTATCTGTTGTTTATGTTGGACGTTTCATTTTAACTCATGAGCTGAATTGGTTTCAGTTGGCTCAGTGAAAAACCTGTCATTTTTGGGGTATTGTTGCATTTTTCTGTGTCTTATATGTGTGATGGCTGTGATCAGCATTTTAGAAATATATTAAGCTTTCCTTGAAACATAGAGTAGGGTAGAGAATTCCATAGGTTGTATAATCTTTGTGGACGAGATAGAATGTACTTATTGGTTTTCCTGTGTGAGATGCTAGTAATCTACTGGGACTGAATCTCTCTCTCTCTCTCTCTCTCTCTCTCTCTCTCTCTCTCTCTCTCTCATTTAGTGCTTGCTATAGTTTCCTCAATCCTGTTGCAAGTTCATTAAAAATCAGAAGAAATTTCATTATATATAAAAAAACTTGTATGTTTTATAAGTACTTCATACCACTGTATTTGTATGTGTATGTGTACGTATGTGCGGTTTCTTTTTGGGGGGGGGATGGGAGACCACCCAAACCCCTCCCCACCCCATCCCCCTGGTCCAAGAATAAACCTCTTCCCGATCATTAACTTCAGTTGTAAATTGTACTATGAATCTTCGCTGGCAATCTCTCCATTCATACACTCGATTACTAGAATCTGTCACGCGCATGCGCCAACCATTCATTCACAAATCCCACTTTATTTCTCCAGCTGATTCATGCAACTGTTATGTGGTGAGAGCCAGCTCTTAGCTTTCTTTGAAAGGAGACTATTGAGATGACTTTTGTCCGTCTGTCTACACTTTTTCTATCCGCCCTCAGATCTTGAAAACCATTGAGGCTAGAGGGCTGCATATTGGATCGTTATCTTTTTCTAGGTTAAAGTTAGCCATGCTCGTGCGTCTGAGAGTTTCATGGGCCGTGAATGAGAGCTTCGAACAGCATTATTATTATACGCTTCATCAGGTCTTGGGACACGTATCACGTACGAATGTGTAATCTGACATTAGAGGTTATTCACTGTAGTAGTTCTTACATTGGCCATGTCCGCTTATTTATTCATTCTCTGCCCACTGATTCATTCATTTCTAGATTTATTCTCATCAAGTCTCGTTCATTCTTTCCTGTAATTATTGACTTAACCCTAATCACGTAATTACGAACAATTACCAGTAGCATTTTTGGTCTTATTAGGATTAATTCCGCGGTATCTAGAGGCCAAATTCCTCTCTATTATTATTATTATTATTATTATTATTATTATTATTATTATTATTATTATTATTATTATTATAGTTCCTTAAGGTTCACAATAATATACTGAAGGTAGGAGTAGTAAAATTTTATTTATTATTATTATTATTATTATTATTATTATTATCATTATTATTATTATTATTATTATTGTTCCTTAAGGTCCACAATAATATACTGAGGTAGGAGTAGTAAAATTTTTATCTATTATTATTATTATTGTTCCTTTTTTTATTATTGGTTATTATTATTATTGTTATTATTATTATTATTATTATTATTATTATTATTATTATTATTATTATTGGTTGTTCGTTTACATTGTCAACAGATGAGATTTTACGAAAGAGAGAGAGAGAGGGAGAGAAAGAGAGAGAGAGAGTTATTACATCTCCTCTCTTTCTAATCCATCATTTGCTCTCTCTCTCTCTCTCTCTCTCTACCCTTTGTACTCCCACTCTCTCCCCCCTCCCCAACCCCCACCCCCGGGGCCCCCTAAGTTTAGGCAGGTCCTGGGAGTGACAGGAAACGCTCGTTTAATGCCTCTAAGTGGGTTCGTCTCTCTCTCTCTCTCTCTCTCTCTCTCTCTCTCTCTCTCTCTCTCTCTCTCTCGTGTTTGGTGTTTTTTTTAAAGAATTTTGTAAGAGTTAAATGTTATTGTTTATTTTACGTGTGTATGTTTTTTTTCTGTCATTGAAGTTAGAAGTATAGTTAGTGATTTTGTTTGTTTTTGTTTGTTTGATGCTTTGTGAGAGAAAGAGAGAGAAAGAGAGAGAGAGAGAGAGAGAGAGAGAGAGAGAGAGTGTGTGTGTGTGTTTGTGTGCGTGTGTGAGTGAGGTTGAAACACAGTGCAAAATATAAAATCAGAAATAAAACATAAGAAAAACCAACCATACTCGATGTTGATTGTCCATAACCACTACTACCATTCATTATCCACGTCACTGAAGGGGTTCCCTACCCCATTTGCATTACGTGGTTAGTGATTCCAAGGGAGAAAGGTTAGTAGGGTGGGGAGGGGAGAAGAAGGGTCCTTATGCCAGCAGGCTTTTAGATATATAAGGGAATCTCGCCCTGCCTGGATCTTGGTGAGTCAGAGACGAAGTATTTCTCTCTATGAGATTTGAGGAAAGGACATTTGGTCTTATCGTTTTGGGGAGAAAGAGAGGGAATTAAGGAGAGGGAGGGAGAGAGAGGGGGTAGGGGGAGGGGGGAGGCGTCTGAGAGAGGAGATATGAGCGGAAAAGGGGAAAGAGAGAGAGAGGGAGAGGGTGAAAAGGGAAAGAAAAAGAGGGGACCTTCATGGAGAGAGGTTTTCCCCTCTTCAGGGATACTCGGAAAGGAGATCGTTATGGGGGTCGCCGCCCCCCCTTATATATTTTTGCCTCTCTCTCTCTCTCTCTCTCTCTCTCTCTCCTCCTCTCTCTCTCATTAGTGGGAAAGCCAACTAGAGAGAGAGAGACCTCGACGAGGGAATCCCACACCACAAGATGTGGTGGAACAGATCATCAGGTAGGCATCTCTCTCTCTCTCTCTCTCTCTCTCTCTCTCTCTCTCTCTCAACTCCATCAGATCCTTAGCATTAATCTCCCCCTTTTCCAAGTGTACGTCAAATCCTCTGGAGGCATGAAGAATAAATCCTTTTCGTTCTTGTAATCCCCTCCCAACCGTCATACCCAAATCCTCCGACAGATTTTGAGCAGTAATCCCTCCCGAAGTGTGGAGTAAATCCCCTTCGATTCATGAGAGAAATTCCTTGTGAAATCCCCGAAGAGAAGAAAGAGAGAGATGGAGAGAGAGAGAGACGATGAGCCAATTGAAGAGAAGAAAGAGAGGAGAGAAGAGAGTTAAAGGCAAAAAAGTCAGGGTTACGAGTAATGTTAAAGCCACTTATTAGTAAGTTGGTGGCTAGAATTCGCTGAAGAGAGAGAGAGAGAGAGAGAGAGAGAGAGAGAGAGAGAGAGCGATTATTTATATATATGATGGGACTATCGCCCTTATTTGAAGAGGCCATAAAGGTCTCTCTCTGCTGCTGTGCAAAGGTGCAGAGAAATATCGCATTTCTGCAAAGAGGCTCTAAGGGTCATGTTTTTTTTTTATTAAATTGTTGAAATTGTTTTCAAGTGTTTTAACGGATTTTTGAAGATTTTTTTTTAAACGGTTGGTTGAAGGCGTAAGTGTCTTTTTTTTGGCTGTTGTTTAAAGGTACTTTGCAGATTTGTTTTAAAAAAGGTTGTTTGAAAGTATCTAGAAGTTTATTTTAATGGTTGGTTGAATGTTTTTTTAAATAGTTTAAGTGCAGTTTTTTTAAACTGGTTGTTTGAAAGTATTTACAAGTTTTTATTGATTGGTTGCAGTTTTTTAAAACGGTTTTAGGACAGTTTTTAAAACTGGTTGTTTGAAAGTCTTTACAAGTTTTTTTAATGGTTGGTTGAAGGTTTTTGTTTTAAATAGTTTTAGTGGTTGGTTGAAGATAGTCTTAAATGTTATTTGTGGTTTGGTTGAAGATTTTATATAATAAAATTCAGTGGTTGGTTGAAGGTCTTCCAAATATTCTTACCGTTTGGTTGAAGTTCTTTTCAAAAAGATCTAACGTTTGGTTGAGAACTTCTTCAAGATATTCACTATTTGGTTGATGTTTCTGAAGTTCTTAAAAACATCTAATGTTTGGTTGCAGCTCTTTTAAATGATACAATGATTGTTTGTAGGTGTTTTACAGAATTATAGAGGTTGGATGAAGGTCTCTTTAAAAAGTTCTTGAATGTCTTTAAAATTAGTCAGTGGTTGGTTCAAGTTTTTTTTTTTTTTTTTTTTTTATTTCAGAACTTCGTTGAAAGTGTTTTACAACATCTTGGAGGTTGGTTGAATGGTTTAAAAAATTCTTGTGGTTGGTTGAACCTCTCATAAAAATTCCTAGTGGTTGGTTGAAGGTCTCATAAAAAAATCCTAGCGGTTGGTTGAGAGTCTTTCAGTAATGTCACACCAGCCTTGGGAACATGATGTTGAATACGAGCTGGTCACAACGAGGCCTGAGAAAGAGAGCGTGAGTCAGTAAGTGAATAATGATATATTTCATATAGTTTACCCCGAAACATCTGTTGTCTATACAATGTAAACAAACGGGGATTTTTTATTTATTTTATTTTATTTACGAGCCCTTTTGACAGCTAGTTCTTTTTGTATTAAAGCTGAGAGAGAGAGAGAGAGAGAGAGAGAGAGAGAGAGAGAGAGAATTCTAAACAAGAATGAGAGAAAAAGATTGAAAAAAGATCAAGGTAGAGTGAGAGAGAGAATTTTAAACAAGAACGAGAGAGAAAAATTGAAAAAGAATAAGGGAGAGAGAGAGAGAGAGTCATAAACATATATCATTTGGAAACCGTCCTGGTTTTTCGAAAACTGGAGCTCTGCTGGAGTCCTCGTTTTTTCGACAACAGGAACCCACCATCCCTCCCCCACCCCACCACCCCCTCACCCCACCCTCTCTCTATCTCTCTCTCTCTCTCTCTCTCTTCTCTCTCTCTCCACCCCTTTCCGGGGGCCGGTCTAGCGCGTAACATACATTTGAATCGAATTTGCATATATGCAGAGCTGGGACCAACATTTCAGGCGATGCGAGCTCTCTCTCTCTCTCTCTCTCTCTCTGATCAAAAGCTCTGGCAGTCTCCTACTTCCTTTCTTTATTTGTTTGTTTACTTCTTCCAGCTGCTTTTGTCAACATCCCGTGTAGGGAGTCCACTTGCATGGGCCAAGTGGTCCTTCTTGACAGCCTTTTGGGGCCCTCTGTGTATAGGTTATCGATTGGGGGTCCGCCTCCATGGAGGGAGAGAAGTGGTCCATCTGACAGATTTCGGTGTTTACATTCTCATTTGAAACTCCATTTCATAGAGGAAGTGGTCCATCTGCCAGGTTTCTGTGTTTACATTCTCAATTGAAGCTCCGTTTCTTAGAGGAATTGGTCCATCTGACAGGTTTCGTTGTTTACATTCTCATTTGAAGCTCCGTTTCGTAGAGGAAGTTTTCCATCTGACAGCTTTGAAGTGATCAGATACCCATTTGAAGCTCTGTTTCGTAGAGGAAGCGGTCCATCTGACAGATTTCGTTGTTTACATTCTGATTTGAAGCTCCGTTTCTTAGAGGAAGTGGTCCATCTGCCAGATTTCGTTGTTTATATTCTGATTTGAAGCTCCGTTTCATAGAGGAAGTGGTCCATCTGACAGATTTCCATGTTTACATTCTCATTTGAAGCTCCGTTTCATAGAGGAAGTGGTCCATCTGACAGGTTTCCATGTTTACATTCCCATTTGAAGCTCCCTTTCGTAGAGGAAGTGGTCCATCTGACAGATTTCGGTGTTTACATTCTGATTTGAAGCTCCGTTTCTTAGAGGAAGTGGTCCATGTGACAGCTTTTAAAGTGGTCAGATACCCATTTGAAGACCAGTTTTACAGAGGAAGTGGTCCATCTGTCTGGTTTTAAGTGGTTTTTACATCCCCGTTTGAAGCTCCATTTCTTAGTGGAAGTGGTCCATCTGCCAGCTTTCTGTCTACACCTCTATTTGAAGTTCCACCTCACAGAGGATGATAGATTTCAGTGCTTACATTTCCTGGTTCGAAGCTCCGTTTCATGGAGGAAGTGGTCCATCTGACAGCTTTCTGTCTACACCACTATTTGAAGCTCTACCTCCCAGAGGAATGGTGGTGGTGGTGGTGGTGGTGGTGGTGGTGGTGATCCCTCTGAGCTTGTGTGGTCTACATGCAAAGATCCTCTTTCAGTTGTTGGCGAAATTTAAAAGCAGGTGAAGTCCCTCCCTCACCTTTAGAGAGCATTAGGACCGTTTTGCAAAGGGATTGAGGTACAAAGTAAAGCGGAGATGGAGAAAGAAGGCCGTGGCTTTAGTTGTGTGTACTCTCTCTCTCTCTCTCTCTCTCTCTGATTATATGCAGCTGGCACGGGCTCAGCAATTTCGGGAATGTTTATGCGACGTGATCAGATTAATTTGAGCCGTAAGTTTCATGCTTGGAGATCAACGCGATTTGTAAGGACCCTTGAGAGATGAGAGAGAGAGAGAGAGAGAGAGAGAGAGAGAGAGAGAGAGAGAGAGAGAGAGAGAGAGAGAGAGAGAGAGAGATTCTTAATTGATTTTATTATCATAATCAGCTTTGGTATCATACATGGAAGGAGATGATAAAAAATGTGTAATTATTATTTTTATTATTATTATATCAGTCTCCATCCTTAACACAGAGAGAGAGAGAGAGACACACACAGACAGACAGACTTAGTAGCTATCAGCCTCGCCTCACCAAGAGGAGACCCTGCGATCGATTCGCTGGGTGGGAACGATATACCTTCGTATCCTAAAACCAAAAAAAAAATCATTCACCGCTACTGACCTAAAAAAAATAAAACTACATATACCTGGTACCAAATCGACTGTGGTGGGTTGCAGCCCTGGTGGTTATGGGTGAGGGCGTGGGCGTGGGCGCAGTGCCAGCAACCTCATCCCAAAAGGGTAGAAAAGCAAGTTAATTCATTTTAGAGAAAAGTTGAAGATGGGTCCATCAGCTGTCTTAAATGGCTTTCGATACGAAGAGCGAGCTCTTCTCTCTCTCTCTCTCTCTCTCTCTCTCCACACACCCCCACGCCCCCTTCGCGAGACAGTAAATTCGCGCATTTCGCGAAGGGCGAGAAGATTCAGTCGTAAATTTCGCGGTTCCTCGGTGTGGGTGGGGAGGGGGGAAACGCTTCTGCACTATACGTAATCGCGTATTGATACCTCAAATTCTCTGCTAGAGAGAGAGGATGAGGGTAAACGCTTGCGCGCACGCACACACGCACGCACACACATATACAGTATATATACAGTTACCTCCGATACTGTTGTTCTCACATGTCAAAACCGGCTTATTTTCGTCTCTCTCTCTCTCTTTCCCGAACAGGTGAGAGACGGGAATCGATTCGGGTGCTTGTTTTTTTTTAAAGGTGATGTACGATGATCTCGTTTATTGACGAAAATAAACACAATCATCCCCAGCTTCATTTCGGGTCCATTTTCGAGTTGCGAGCTTAACAGGTGATGATTATAATTCATTTGAACGTTGTTAACGCCTTTTCCGCCCCTGTTGAACAGGCAGTGTGGTTTGGTTGTGCATGATTTTTTCAATGGTGATATGGATGCGAAATGAGTTTTATTTTTTTTATTGAGGTTGATGGCAACTTTTCCCGCCAAAATGCCGTGGGTTGTTAAATCTGGCGCGAAATTCCCTTAGAGTTTTTCAGTCGTATTTCTTGAGTTGAAATGCAGTTGAATGGAGAGAGAGAGAGAGAGAGAGACTCGTCGATATTCATGAAAAGATTAAGTGCAAATATCCATAATGAATGATTTTTTTGGAAATACATTCGTCAAATGTGCTATATGAATTAAAGTGGTCACTATTATTATTATTATTATTATTATTATTATTATTATTATTATTATTATTATTATTAAGAAATCAACAATCTCGTGAAGAACAATCCGTCATGAAAATCCAGAATTATATAGTTTGTTTTACGTAGTAATATACTTAATTATATAATTGTGCATTTTTTATGACAGATTATTATTATTAGCAGTAATAGTAGTAGAATTATTGAAGCAGATAGACCTGTAATGCAATTTGATTTCTGTGTTTATGATAATTGGATTTCAAGTTTTTGTTTTTTTCATTAATAGTAATTCACTGTGTCAGCTTTTTTATTTGTTCTCTCTCTCTCTCTCTCTCTCTCTCTCTCTCTCTCTCCTCTCTCTCTCTCACAAGAAGCATCCATGGTCAAGCATCTATGGGATACGTTGTGGTAGTCCTTCAAGAGAGAGAGAGAGAGAGAGAGAGGATGTGTCTCAGCTTCTGACGTGTGAGTCAGCAGCAGCCCCCCCCCCCCCCACCCCCCCCCCCCCCGCCCCCTCCCCCTCCCCCAACATTATATAGTATGTGATGGGTTTGGAAACTTGTGGGGTGAGGTGGGCGTGTGTTTGGAGAGTGCTGGGGTGGGGGGGGGGGGGTTTGACTTAGGGGAAATATCTGGACAGCTGAGATAGTCTGGGATCGAGACTAGGAAACGTGGGGGTTCTCGCCCCCCTTCCCCCCTTTCTATGTTGATATGAGTTATGGGGGTTGGGGGACCAGTCGCCAGGCAGGCTTGAGTTGCCAATTACTCTTTTTTATCGATTTGTTTTTATATCCCGGAAAGTTGCCGGTTTGGCCTTTATCGATTTGTTTTGATTTCCAGACGAGTTGCCGGTTTGTCCATATTCAAGTTCTTTTTCCAGTTGCAGTTGTTTTTTACCGGTTTGTTTATTTCTTGCGAGTTGCGGAGTTTGTCTTTTATGATATTTTTTATTTCGTTTGAATTGCCGATGTGTCTTTTCTTCCATTTTTTAGAAAGGAGTTGCCTATTTGTCTTTTTTCGAGCTGTTTTTCGGAAGGAGTTACCAATTTGTCCTTTTTCCAACTATTTTCCTCCTTGCCTTCTCGTAAACGGGTCATGAATTCTTTATTTTTGTTAATTTTTGTTTATCTAAACTTTAAGAGGAATGTCAAATTCTGGATTTTTGATGCTCTTTTGTTCATTTAGAGCAACACTGATCAAATTTTGAATTATTTCTGCATAATTTCTACAACGTTTTTACAAATGTTTTCAAATGTTTCTACGTGATTTTTCATCGTTAATGTTAAAACGAATCCTTTGATAAACATAGACAAAAAAATATAGTCATGTCTTAACTTTGGACAATTTATTCCCATTATCAAGAACGAAAAGAATAAATTAGATTTATTTTTTATATTTTTACATGTTTAATTAACACACACACACACACACACACATATAATAATATATATTATATATATATATATATATATATATATATATATATCATTTATCTTTATTCTTAGAAAGGAAAAATGTTCCCTTTACATCTACTGGCTGTGCTCTATGAGGAAGGGCCCGTGCGGGCATAAGGCCAGCTTAATTTCCAACAACAACAACAACAACAACCTTTGAAGTTATAAGTCTCTCCAGGATTCCTTGTTGTAGTTCAAGAATTAATATTATTATTATTATTATTATTATTATTATTATTATTCGCAATGGTGATATGGATGGCTCAGCCGTAAGTCTGATAACTCTTCACGAGAGAGAGAGAGAGAGAGAGAGAGAGAGAGAGAGAGAGAGAGAGAGAGAGAGATTCATACCATATAATATACGTGATGTCGCGTATATTGAACGAGTCCCTTTGGCTGAATCGACATAGTAATTGCTTTGAGTCACCGAACACACACCCTCTCTCTCTCTCTCTCTCTCTCTCTCTCTCTCTCTCTCTCTCTCTCTCGACACAGTTGACAAGCAACCAGGTACACATGACGAGTCCACTGCAGAGGGCAGCAAAATATTCATATATTTGTGATCTTATTTAATGCACATTTTTAGTGTCATATTTAATATAAAAGAAACCTGTCTGTCCGTCCACGCACTTTTCTGTCCGCCCTCGGATCTTACGAACTGCTGAGGCTAGAGGGCTGCAAATCGGTACGTTGATCACCCACCCTCCAATCATCTAAAATACCAAATTGCAGCGCTCTAGCCTCAGCAGTTTTTATTTTATTGAGGGTTACAGTGACCCAGTGCTTCTGTCAGTGTTATAGGACAGGCCAGCCCCGGCCCTTGATTCAAAGCTTCATGGGCCGCGACCCATACAGTATTATAACAAAATCTTGTTATATATAAGTTAGTAAGATCAAAACGAATTCCAGAGGCGTTTTAGATTTATTACAATTGCAAAGGTCTTTTTTTTAAACAAGTGCCCAGATTAATTTTTTAGGTAAATATTTTTTTTTATTTACCCCCGTGTTTATATTCTTCCTGTAATTAGGAGACCAGACGCACTCCTTTTAATAATGTTTACCGTATGCGCATGAGCGCGCGCGCGTGAATAAATGAGATTATTTTTATTTTTTTTCTTTAATAATGGGTCCCCAAGAACATTACTTCAGGCCTTGTGGCCTTGTAGGAACGCCTCTCTCTCTCTCTCTCTCTCTCTCTCTCTCTCTCTCTCTCTCTCTCTTTTTTTAGGCAGTCACATTTTCTGCCGTTTCTCTTTTACTAATCCTCACATTTCTCTCTCTCTCTCTCTCTCTCTCTCTCTCTCTCTCTCTCTCTCTCTCCTCACCTCCTTAGAATCTCCCCTACTTTCTTGTTTACATCCAACGTCATGTCTGCAAGGGGAGAGAACGCTTGTGTGCGTGTATGTGTGTATGTGTATGTGTGTGTTTGTGTGTGGTCTTGACTCCGATCTTGGTCTGGCGAGGGGAGAATTCGCTATATCTTAAGGGGGGGTTAAGGGGGGGGGGGGGGGGGGGGGACCTCTCTCCCTGTACTACTCCTGGAGTCGCTTTCTGTTTTGTATTTATTGACTTTTTTTCTTTTGTCGTTTCTTATGCCTCTCTCTCTCTCTCTCTCTCTCTCTCTCTCTCTCTCTCTCTCTCTCTCTCTCTCTCTCTCTGTGCCCCGTTCAGTGACAATGCTCCAGGGAGCCATACTGTCTCGTTTTTGAGGCGCACTTGGGAGCCGTTCATCGTCTGTCTCGTTTCCAGTCACGTTTCCAGCACCAGCGTCCTGGAAACCCTCGTCTTCGCCTCAGGGCAGTGGTTGTCCCCCATTCAGAAGGCAGCCATGTTTTCCTCCTTCCAAAGACAGCTATGCTTCCCTCCTTCCAAAGGCCAGCTACGTTTTTTTCTTTTTTCCAAAAGGCAGCCGTGTTTCCCTCCTTCCAAAGGCAGCTATGTTTTTCTTTTTTCCAAAGGCAGCTATGCTTCCCTCCTTCCAAAGGCCAGCTATGTTTTTCTGTTTTCCAAAAGGCAGCCGTGTTTCCCACCTTCCAAAGGTATCTATGTTTTTCTTTCTTCCATAGGCAGCTAGCTGTGTTGTCCTTATTCATAAAGGGTGCTGCTGCTGCCCTGTTATCTCTCCTCAGTTAAGGCAGCCTATGTTTCCCTCCTTCCAAAGGCAGCCACATTTTTCCTTCGAAAGATGGACCTCTGTCATCCGCCTATCAGCGTTTAAAAAGTTTTTTTATGTTTATCTTCAAAAGTATCGAGATGACCCTCTACCAAACGCCACTACTAATTCACGTAAGGGAGCCAGATTCTCACTCTTCAGAAGGTGGTGGCAGCAACCCTTCCACCTTTAAAAGGCAGCTCTGTTGTATTATATTAAAAAGGCACACCCATGACATTATCCTTCGTGAGGCAGAAACATATTATTCTCGTCCCATTCCAAAAAGCTAACGTCATGATCCTCCTGTTTCATCTTATCCTTTTTTGCCGTCATTTTCGTTCTCTGTCCTCGTAGGCTCTTCTTCGTGTCGCCTAGTCGTCTGTTATCATTATTCCTTCTTTATCTCCTTCTTCTTCGTCTTCTTCTTCTTCTTCATCTCCTTCTCCTTCTCATTCTCCTTCTTCTTCCAAAGAGTCTGTTGTGGGACGGTCGCCTATTCAAGGCGCTCTTTTTCAGAATGGACGACTTTGGTCGCCCCAGTAGTACATGACAGGCCGAGGAGGAGGAGGAGGAGGAGGAGAGGAGGAGGAGGAGGAGGAGGAGGAGGAGGGAGGAGGAGGAGGAGGAGGGTAGTGTGCTTTCTTAAAAGATGATGCTGTCTTATGCCTCTGCTTTCATTGGAAAAAAAAAAAAAGTTCTTTTTGTGTTTATGGTCTTTATGCCACTGGTGATGCTTTCTTTAGTGCTTTCTCTTCCCCTGAAGATGCTTTGTCTCCCGTTGGAGTTGCTAATCTGCGCTTTCACTTTCGCTGGAGATACTTTTTTTTTTTTTTTGTACTTTTACTCTCGTTTGGAAGTGCTTTTCTGTGCTTTCCCTTGTGTGTTTTTTTTCATTTTCGTTGGTGATTTTTTGTGTGCTTTCTCTTTCGTTGGAGATGCTTATTAACGCTTTCTCTCTCGTTGGAGATGCTTCCTTTTTTTCGTTGGAGATGTTATTAATGCTTTCTCTTTCCTTGGAGAAGTTATTAAGGCTCTCTCTCTCTCTCGTTGGAAATACTTATTAACGCTTTCTCTTTCCTTGGAGATGTTATTAAGGGTTTCTCTCTCGTTGGAGATGATTATTAACGCTTTTTTTCTCTCTCGTTGGAGATGCATATTTATGCTTTCTCTTTCCTTGGAGATGCTTATTAACGCTTTCTCTCTCGTTGGAGATGCTTTTGTGGTCTTTTCTCTTGGTGGCGATGCCAGTCGTAACTTAGAGAGAGAGAGAGAGAGAGAGAGAGAGAGAGAGAGAGAGAGAGGTCACAGGTAGACTTTGATTTTAAAGCTCAGGTCAGCGTGGGCGATGAGGTCAGCAGGTGAAAGGTGAGGTTGTTCCTGAGAGAGAGAGAGAGAGAGAGAGAGAGAGAGAGAGAGAGAGAGAGAGATCTGGTGAATAGTTCCATCCCAATTTAGAGAGAGGATTACAACGACGAGGCCCTGTGAGTTTTTTTAATTAGGGTTGTGATGGTGGTGGCGTGTAGTGTGATAGCTTCTCTCTCTCTCTCTCTCTCTCTCTCTCTCTCTCTCTCTCTCTCTTACTCTTCAAAATCAAATAGAAATGTGTCATCACAAACTTCGTACCCAAGTGACCCCTTAGCATTTGGCTTTTGAGGTCATGTGATTACATTTTTATCTTATCTGAAACAAAGAATGTTTAGGACTTCCGAAGATTAGATTAGGCCTAGAGGTTATTCTTCAAGTGGTGTGGCGGGGGTGGTGGGGGGTGGGGGGTTTAGATGCCCCCTGAATTTCGGGGCGGTGGGCCAAGGGCTGGAGAGGGGTGTCCAATTGTGTTGTCTGATATCGAATTTTAATTCTACGTCTCACTTCCATACTACGTCTTATGACTTAATTCTCTCTCTCTCTCTCTCTCTCTCTCTCTCTCTCTCTCTCTCTCCTCTCTCTTCTCTCTCTTTCATCAATGCCTACGGTACCAGATGACGTCACTCCTTTCGTGACGTCATAATGACGTCATCATTATCCTTGACGTCTGTTTCACTCTAATCCCTCCGTTAAATGTTCCTGGTGGTCAGCAGACTGTGGTGGATTACATCATGATTCATAAAAAAAGCTTGCCAATGCTCACACTTGCTTGATCCGCCCACCAGTCTACCCAGATTCGAATTCATGTATCTTAATATTCCGCAATTCTTCTGTAACTAACTTGGCAACACTGCCAGAGCTGTCTGGTAGCCTGATTATGGCATCACTGCTCCTAAGCGCCCCGAGGGGTGTGGTTGCTGTGGGGGGGGGGGGGGGGGGGGTTGTTGCCGGAAAGAGGGTAGTAGACCCCCATTTAAACAGTGGGGGAAGGAATTCGGTCGTTATGGTAGTTACGATCTGCCATTACTTTCCACAGGGCTCCATTTTCTCCCCTCATTTCCTCTCTGTCTCTCTCTCTCTCTCTCTCTCATGTTTCCTCATTTTCCCCCTCACTTTTCCCCTCACTTCCAATTCCCTCATTCTGTTCCCTTCCTCCTCACCTCTTTTCTCCTCAATTTGCTGTTTTGGGGGGAGGGAACTTCAAGAATATTTTGGTCCTTTTTTTTTAAAGTATTTTACATACTCGTATACATAGGCAATACGTTGTGTTTATATAAGTTTTAGTATGCATGTCCATATATCAAGTATATGTGTGCGTATATCTAAATATATTTTCATTTTCATTCGCATATGTAGAGTATATATATATATAAACGCATATAAAAATGTGTTCGTATATGTGTCTGTGAGAGAGAGAGAGAGAGAGAGAGAGAGAGAGAGTGAGTCTTCAGCTTCTTCGACCATCGATTTTCAAAGCGACAAAATATTTGATTAATTGTTACCTTAACGTCCTGATGGAAATTGGCTGTGGGTCCCAATGAGGCCCGAACATCAGCTGTACCTCAATTTAACCTAAAAGAAAGAATGGTATCTAAATGGCTCGGCTAAAATGACAATCAATCAATCAATGGACTGACAAGCTACTAAATCCAGTGGTTAATCCACATGCAAGGGACGTCTCTCTCTCTCTCTCTCTCTCTCTCTCTCTCTCTCTCTCTCTCTCTCTCTCTCTCTCTCTCTCTCTTTAAGGTCTGCCAGTTCCAGATAATTCTCATGAGACAGATGATGATAAACCCAGTGAGAGAGAGAGAGGGAGAGAGATAAAGAGATAGAGAGAGAGAGAGAGAGCAATCACTGGAAATTCCACCCTCCCTTTTCTCTCTCTCTCTCTCTCTCTCTCTCTCTCTCTCTCTCTCTCTCTCGCTGTCTCCTATTTGCTTATAATTCCCCTAAGAGAAAAGAGAAGAGTCATTGGGAAACGCTCTCTCTCTCTCTCTCTCTCTCTCTCTCTCTCTCTCTAGGGGCTTTTGGTCCTCACAATATGCTCACCAGTATATAATTCAGTCGAGAAGAGAGAGAGAGAGAGAGAGAGAGAGAGAGAGAGAGAGAGAGTGTGTATTCCAAAGGTCCCCTCTCTAATGAAAAGCCATCTGAGGGGACAAGAGGTGACAGGGTTTCCCCTCATTTTTTTTTTTGCAACCCTTGGTCCATTCAACCTTCTCCCCCTCAAATCCTAAGTCATTCTTGTTGAGTCACCCCTTTTATTTTATGCCCCTTTTATTTGGTCTCATTTTTGATTCATGGGTTTCTTCGTTGAGTCTGCTGGCATCTTATTTTGGTTATTTTGTAAATGTGGAGTCGGTGGTGGTTGGGGTCTGTATGGAGCTTAGGCCATGAGGATCGATCAGAACTGGCTAACATAACCTGAATGATATAGGACATGGTTCCAGAGAGTCCTAACTTGTCAAAGTTCTCATAAGTCTTTAGGGATGACATTAGCCCCACGACTTTCTCGCAGTGATAGCTACCCACCTGATCAACTAATTTGTAATATTTCAGTGCTTAGATCTGTAGGTATACATTAGGAGTTAATGGGATTTGTCTTTAGCACTCCTCTTCACCTTTGGCTTGAACTCTGGCCTTGCTGTTTGTCAGAAATTAATAGCTACATAACAATATATATACACATTTATATATACTACTTGAATCCAATTCTGCCATGTGATTATAGTTAGCATGTCCATAAAGTCTCGTTTATTATTAAAGGAAATGATTAATTCAGCTCCCTTGCTCTCTCGCTCTCTCTCTCTCTCTCTCTTCTCTCTCTCTATCTATCTGACACTGTTTATTATCGGTTTCCAAATGTCAGAGTTCGACGGAGACCGGGACAATTTATTTTTGGTTTTTATTTTAATCGCCAGTGGAACCGACTGACGTCCCTTTGACAAAGGGAGCTGGTATTTGTCGCTCGGTTTAAATTGACGGATGGATGTGCGATTCGTCGTCCGTGCGTACGAGTATGCCGGATTCTGAGGGTTTAAATATATATATAAATATAATATATATAATATATATATATATATATATAGATATATATATGTATATATATTACATACACACACACACACACATATATATATATATATATATATATATCTATATATATATACTATATATATATATATATAGATATATATATATATATATATATATATACAGTACAACCCTCAGAAATCCAGGCAACACTCGTACACCATATTGCATGTGTATGCGAGTGTAATTTCTCCTATGAGCTTTTCCTGTGTAAGGTGCAGATTGCGCCAGATTCTCTAGAAAGCATCTGCCTTTAAATTCACTACAATTACTGCTGGGTGAAGTTGTTAGCCTGACTACCTGGTAACAAAATATATGATATATATTGATATATTGCGCAAACTGGATTCCCACAAGCCTCCAGCGCCGCACGGACCAATTCAGACTCCATGCAATTCGTTTGTCCGTTTTCGGCCGCTGCACAGAAATCCAGCCCTCACTTGCCATGGCCACCACCGAGGTCCTTTTTTAATCCCATCCACTACACGGCATCAGCTCAACGACCCCCGTTTTCTTTCATCATTTCATTTTGACTGCGAAAGAGTTTGTTGTTCAGGGCCCATTTTTCATCTGGTGAATTGTGCTCTCTCGGCCTTTTATTGGATTTTGTTTTCATTAACCTTTATTCACTTATTCACTTCCATTGTGGCCGCGTTCCCGCTCTCTCTGTTTTGGGGGAGTGTTCGTTGCGGCAATTTGTTGCAAATGTTTTTTTTTTTATATTTTCTGTAATTGCTGATGTGTGAGGGTCCAGATGGATATTGTCTCTCACTTTAGAGGGGCATACCTACTGTCTGTCCTATGCTGATGATCTCCCTTTCATGTCCCTGGTAGTTTTTTTTTTTTTTTTTTTTAGGGCGACTGTAATGGGTCATAGCAATTTATTGTTACACATTTTTTTTCAATATTTTTCTGAAATTGCTGATGTGTGAGAGTCCAGATGGATATTGTCTCTCACTTTAGAGGGGCATACCTACCTGTCTGTCCTATGCTGATGATTCTCCGCTTCATGTCCCTGGTAGTTGGGCGACTGTGTTGGGTCGTTAGCAATTTGTTGCACATTTCTTTCAATATTTTCTGAAATTGCTGATGTGTGCGAGTCCTAATGGTTAATGTCTCACTTTAGAGGGGCATACCTACCTGTTTGGTCGTATTTTGATGAATCTCGCTTCGGTCCCTGGTAGTAAAAGCGAAACTGTGTTGGGTTGTAGACAGAAAGAGAAATGCACAGAGCTAGTTACATTATGCATTTCCCACCAAAGTCAGAAAAGGAACCCAAAATATATCAGAATATATCAAAAGGAAGCAATTGCATGTGCTGTGGCATCATTTGCATGCATTGTGGCAAAGCACACACCTTTATTATTATTATTATTTTTTTTTTTGGTCTATCACAGTCCTCCTATTCGACTGGACGGTATTTATAGTGTGGAGTTCCGGGTTGCATCCTGCCTCCTTAGGAGTCCATCACTCTTCTTACTATGTGCGCTGTTTCTAGGATCACACTCTTCTGCATGAGTCCTGGAGCTACTTCAGCCTCAAGTTTTTCTAGATTCCTTTTCAGGGATCTTGGGATCGTGCCTAGTGCTCCTATGATTATGGGTACGATTTCCACTGGCATATCCCATATCCTTCTTATTTCTATTTTCAGGTCTTGATACTTATCCATTTTTTCCCTTTCTTTCTCTTCAACTCTGGTGTCGTTATTATTATTATTATTATTATTATTTATTATTATTATTATTATTATTATTATTATTATTATTATTATTATTATTGGTGTTTTGAAAGTTTACATAATGCTGGACTGCAGTGCCTGACTTTACATCAATTCATAAAAATATTCTTTTAGGCGAAACTACAAGTGAGAGAGAGAGAGAGAGAGAGAGAGAGAGAGAGAGAGAGAGAGAGAGAGAGAGAGAGAGATCAACTCGCCAGCAACAGTTTTATGGAAAACTGTAATCCACCCTTTTTCACTGCTAAAAAAAAAATAAAAAAAAAATCTGTGTATATCCATCCACGCAGATCAGGAGTCTCTCTCTCTCTCTCTCTCTCTCTCTCTCTCGTGTGCCTGTCTCGTGTACGTTTAATCTTGTAAAAAGGGAATACCCCTATGTGTAATCCTCCCTGTGGGAAAATCTGCATATGGTGTGTTCACGTAGGTGCTAGAGCCTTCGATTTCACCCCGTGGGGGTTTTAGTGGGGGTTGGGAGGGGCATTAGGAGGGGTCAACCGTGGGCCACCCAACACCCCCAATACAAAGTGTTTGACGTATGTCTACCATCAACGGGTTGATTGTCTGGTGTGTAGTAATGGGAGACAATGAGGCTTGAGATAGGACCCACAGGTGAAAATAATGACGTCAGCTGGTCATGGCTCATGGCCGAAGAGAGAGAGAGAGAGAGAGAGAGAGAGAGAGAGAGAGAGAGAGAGAGAGAATCACACGTGGCGCCGCGAACATAAATAGCACTGACTCAAATCTTATCGCCATTAATATCTTGAGTTTCGAAGCTGATATATTATAAAAAAAACTAAAAAAAGTGAAAAACAAAGATTTAGACCAAGTCCGGAATTCACTTCAATGGCCGCTAATAAAATGAGATTTTCAGGAAATTCTTCAAATTCCTTTGGTGTTTATCTGCCGAGGAATGTAACTTGGCAATTTGATCGGTATTTAGATGATATTCTCTCTCTCTCTCTCTCTCTCTCTCTCTCTCTCTCTCTCTCTCTAAATAAATAAATAAATAAATAAATAAATAAATAATCATAATCAATAAAATATTAGTTCAACAAACTTACCATCGTTAAATCCGTAGTTACTGGTAATTCATCACTTATTGCAATCGTAGAGACTGGATGGAGTCCATAACAGAAACCAAAAGCTAAATCAATGGTCAGTCATTACTCTGGTCAGCTCTGGATTTCACAATTTCCTCTGTATTTCCCCCCCCCCCCCTTGACTCCGGAATTCGTGCCTTCTAAATGATTATCAAATCTAGAAAAAACTTCTTGAAGAGTCATAGCCAGCGATGATTTACCACGAATTATCGTCGCCTTATCAGCGCGCCTGATCAATCACAAAAGGGCCCTTGGATCTTATCTCAGCAAGTTACAGTGGCTCTGTAGTCTTCTGTAGTCTTCTGTAGAAGTAGCCAGTTGGAAGGAAACTCTTTTACTGTCAGGGTCACCTGTAGAGAAGGTGTACAAACGCGTCCTGAGTGGGGCTTGGTCGCCTGAGTGTCGTTTTCATTCGGTACTTTTGTCAATAGTGTTTCGAGGTTCCGTTCTCTGTACTAGACAACTGGTTGGACCTCCTTCAGATCTTGACCAGAACGAAGGTCGCGTTGACCTTCAGTTTATTTGTGAATTCGTAGTTATTCGAGTCAACTTTGTAGTTTATAGAGTCTTAGTGTAAACAATCGTAAGTTTGTTCGTTAACTGTAAATTGCTTGAGTGGTTTAAATGCCTCTACCAGAAGCTAATAATGTTCAGTGATGGAGGTGTCACCTCTTGGAATGAAGTAATCCTTGCTTTGATCAAAAGTGCCTCTGTTCCACTGGCACTCATTCTCGGTGGTGAACACCCAACCTCTACGCTGCTTTGAATCTCTGTTGCGTTTAATATTTGCCCCCCCCCCCCCCCCCCCACAAGAGAAAATGAAACTGAAGAAAAAGTTAAGTGTTATATGGAGGACCCAGTCTGATTCTCAATTGGCCCACAAAAGGAAGAACGCTGGGCTGGACGTGGCTGCTGAATTATGGTAAGCTAAGTTTATGAGGTCTTAGGTTAACAAAAACAAGTTATTTGTTAGTGGTTCTCGGGTTGTAAGTGTCTTCAAAAGTTATTTTTGGCCTCCAAAAGGATCCTTGTGTTCTTAAGTGTCTTCACAAAGGCTCCTTGTGACCAGTTTTGGTAAATCTGTGTAAGTAGGCCTACACGCAAACCACGTGTTTCCATGTTTTGCTACTCCGTTCCTACACCCTATCCCCTACTTCAGCAAACAAGGCCTGTGTATTTCCTGCACAAAATCGGTGCTAAAATCAGTGCAATACATGAAAACACACAAAGAAAAAATTAAACATTTGCCAATAGGAAAATTGTAGCCTGAGCTTCTTATAGAATCTTAACCCAACAGAGGAGCCCAGGAACTCCCTAGGTAGCCAGACCCAGAGTTGTCATAAATCACACAGATATGTAAGAATGCATCCTAGTGATTTTCATTCATAAATACATGCTTAGAATATGTGGGAATATGATAAAGACCTATGTAAATAGATGTTCCGTTAATGTGAATACGTCATAAACAAGAAAAAGTTGGTACCATACATCAGATTATGGAATATTTCTTAACTGCATTTATTGGCAAGCATGACTTTACCTTCCGCTGAGACTGAATTTGGCAAAACTACATAGCCCCGACGTTGCGTCGCAGATTTGTGAGTGGGTGATCAATTTCAAACTAGTGTGTGTGTGTGTGTGTTAGTCTGTTAGTTTCTACACTTGCATCATCTTTTAACATTTCCTCACAGTTTGTTTTGAATTCATTGTATGGTATATTACTAATTTTCTATGACATATGACTTACAGCTGATTATTAACCACACAGGCTAGGCCTGTAGTGTACTTGATGAGGTTCACTTCACTATATTTGGTGTACTTGGTATAGTATTGTATGTACTATATGTGGGGGTACATGGGGTGATAGGTAATAAAACCCAGCCTCTCATTAAACCTCCAACTCGTAGGTGTAGTATGGTATGTATATGTGGGGATACATGGGGTGATATGTGGTGAAACACTACCTCTCATTAAACCTCCAAATCTTTGCAGGTCTCGGAGCGTAGTCATGGAGGACGGGGCGAGCGTCAGCTCGGCCTCGGGCTCCGCCGGAGCCGGATCGTCCTCGGCCTCGAGCGTCGGTGAGGAAGTGGTGCTGAGGATCAACGTGCCCGAACTGAAAGTCGAGAAGTGCCTGCAGTTCCACAAGGATGACCTCGTCTGGGACGTCAAGCAGCAGGCCCTCGCTGCGCTGCCCAAGGTGAGAGCGAGGTCTCGCCCTCGGCAGAAGTCCGTCCTCGGGGTCACGCCCGAGGGAGCAAAGGGGGTGTGGTGGTGGTGGTGGTGATGGTGCCACTGGTGGTGGTCCTGTCGAGCTGGACCTCGAAAAGTAAAGGAGTTTTTGGGCTGCGTTTTCCATTTTGAGTATCTCTCTCCCCCCATAGCCCTAGCTTGAGCCGTGTTAGTCTTAACAGCATATTGTGGAAGATAATATTTTCTTACTAATTTCTCTGTGTGTTTTTTGATTTTCGTCCCCGTTTGGTTGTTGTGGCAAAACACCCTCTCACCCCCCCTCACCCCCTCACCACACACTTACTACTGCTCTACCCCTTCTCCCCCCTCCCCCCTACCCGTCTCCAGTCTTATGAATTAGCACAGATAGATTGAGGTTTTAAACTCTTCAACAATGTCCTGTAACTAATGTTATTTTTCTTTCCAAGATTTCAGCAGCCTGTTGTGATAGTTTACACATTTAAGAATTTGGTATTTAAGGTCTTGATGTTCTGACCCTTGATTCTCATGCTGTAAATATTGCTGTTTTCATGACCCGTTGTGTGTAACTGTGTTCCCTGCGGAAATAATTTTCGCCTCCTTGAGTGAGCCTTGGTAGGACATAAGATTCGCTTGAAAATCAAGATGCAGAAATTCCTCCTGCTGGCATCAGTATGACTACTCCCTCTATATTCCATATAAGATTCAAGTCACTTGAGTCCTGTTCAGTTTGGATGGTTTCGTCTGACGGACCAGGTTCACTGACGTAGTAGATGATCTTGCTGTAGATATAACGTGAGCTTTTCTGAAGCAGAATTGGGCCAAGTTTAGCGCTTTCCAGACGGAAGACGGACGCTGCCCTCCAAACTGCAACAGGACTGTGGAGAAATCCTCAAGGCTCATTCAAGGAAGTTCTTGCTTATCTCAGTCAGAATTGCACAGTTCACTGCCGTTTCTTAATAAAAAGAGAGAAAAAAAAACTGTAAATGATTTTAACGTTGTCTGACACATTTTGAAAACACTTGGTTCTCTTGTCCCTCATTTTTTTTTCATTCCTATCTGGAAAAAGGTCGAAATTTTCAGCTATTTTGGGGGAAAGTCTGGAAAAATCTGGATCTGACATTCATAACCTGTCTAGTCTCTCTTGATCATGTGGACGAAGGTCCTCCAGCATTTTAGGGTCAGGAGGAGAAGTTGGGACACATACCTGGAAATTTTGGACCTTTTTTAATTGTATGACCTTTTTTCCCCCACCCACTGATGTTTTCTTCAACTTGCATTCCAGTTGCATTCCAGCAGCAACCCTCTGCGCCTCAATGCTTTTTTTTTTTTATTATTTAAAAAAAATTAATTTCCCAAATTCCTTTCGCTGCCTTGTGACACTCACGTGTGTGGAATACAAATACACTTGCTAATGAAGTGGTAAATTATGTGTGTTATAATGTGGGTTATAAAAAGCCTTAATTAAAGTTTTGTATGCAAGTGGCCACAGAGCTTTAGATGAAGCCCTTCATCCAAAGGGTTATAAAGTTTTAAAGTTTTTTTATTCAAAGGGTTACAAGGCCTTATAGTTTTTTTTTATCCAAAGGGGTTTTGGAATCTTAGAGCCTTTCAACCAAAGGGTTATAAAGCTCTCAAGTTTTTTTTATTCAAAGGATATAAAGCCTTCAAAGCTTTTTATCCAAGAGGTTGTTTAGCATTAGATCTTTTATCCAAGGGGTTGTATAGCCTTAAAGCTTTTTATCTAAGGGGTTATAAAGACCTTAAAGCTTTTTATCCAAGGGGTTGTATAGCCTTAAAGCTTTTTATCTAAGGGGTTTATAAAGCCCTTAAAGCTTTTATATTTAAGGGGTTGTATAACCTTAAAGCTTTTTATCCAAGGGGTTGTATAACCTTAATGCTTTTTATCTAAAGGGTTATAAAGAAATGAAACCCTTTTTATCAAGGGATCAGAAATAAAACTTAAATCCGTTCTATAAAAAAAAGAATTCTAAATCCTTAGAAGACCCAAAGGGTTATAAAACTTTTTCCTTTATCCCAAGGATTATAAAAAGCCTTGAGAAATGTTATCTAGAGACTTATAAAAGTTGTAAAGCTCATCATACCTAGCGGTTATAAATCCTTTAGAATCCCTCATTTTGACGGGTTATAACACCTCTTCTAAACCCAATTTTTAGGGGCTATAAGATTTTTTTTTAAATACACTCTTATTGTGGGTTATAAAGTGTTATAAAGGCTCCTGGATCCCACTTTTTTCACGGGTTATAAATACTTTTGAAACGCCCATTCGACTGGTTATAAACAATTTTAAACCAACTTTAAATCGGTTATAAAGAAAGTATAGCTTTTTGAGACTTTAGTTTTATAGTTATAAAGTTACTGAACTCCAGTTGTACGGGTTATAAAGGAATTAGACGGCTATTCCCAAGGGTTATAATGCCATATTCATATGCAATGAATTTAGAGTATCTAATCTTATTTATTCAGGGACAACTGTAGGTGGGGATATAAAGGAAGGGTTGTTTTTTATAACCAGAGAATCTTTTAGAAGTATTTTTGGGTGATATAAAATGTTGAAGATTCAAAAAGATAGGTTTGTATATATTCCATATGTCACTTTAATCCGGAACTTGGGTCTTGTCCGCTTTTTTCCCCCTGACCTATAGCCTGCTTCCCACCAAGAGGCGACGCGTCTTTTAGGGTCGTGCTTGAGCCTGGGCTGTTACGTATATCCGGGCCTGAGACTGGCTTGAGTTCAACACCCCAAGTCTCTATTTGAGTCTCTGTCTCTCTCTCTTTTTTTTGTGTGTGTGAGTTTGGTGATAAGTTCTGAGATAAAGTCAGTTTATCTCAGATCTCTTTTTTTTTTTTTTTGAATGAGATATTCTGTCTCTCTCTCTCATCTCTCTCTCTCTCTCTCTCTCTCTCTCTCTGAGCTAGACAGAGGGGTCCCTAGCTTGAACCCCTTGTGCCTAAGGACTGTACCCCAATATCAAAATTATAAGGAGGAAGGACCTCTTATGAGGTAGCCTTCAGTCACCTTGGGGTTGGCATCATTCATCAGATCTCTCTCTCTCTCTCTCTCTCTCTCTCTCTCTCTCTCTCTCTCTCTCTCTCTCTCTCTCTCTGGTGCTCAAGCACCCTTGGTATCGATAAGTCATTCTTTTGTGTACCTGTGAGACGTGCCATAAGATCGAAGTACCTGTTATTGTACAACAGACATTTTGTATAGAGGTCTTCCACAGCCTTACGTCATCAGAGTAGCGTTGTCTGAGGGGCCCCCAATGGTTACACTATTCTCCTGTAGTAGTTTGTCTCAATTCTGTAAATTCCCCGCTGTTGAACCTCTCTCAAATTCCAGAGGTTCCTTTTTATTCCTCGCACTGTTGGACTGTGGCACAGCCTTCTTGATAGAGGAAGTAGTGCCGCTGGAACTTCAGAAGCTCAGGCGAAGATGCAATGTTTTCTAACCATTATGTTGTTCTCCTTGGATTTCAATACATTTTTATCTATTTAATAAGTGAGATCTCTTCTTCATTGGCCCCTTTGGTGGGCTTGTTCCATACGAACAGGTTTCATCTTCTGCATAATAATAATAAGCAGCTAGCATTTTGGGATACAAGTACCCATAGGTCACAACGGGGGAGGCCTAAAAGCCCTTCACTTCCATGCGAACGTGAAGGAAGGAAGCCATCGTGTTTGTAGAGGCTGGAACAGGGCTCGAGAAATTCACTTCATTTGGTATGCATTAAACTCCGGTTCTCTCTCCTGATGGAGAGGGGGGAGGGGGGGAAGAGGCTGGGGTGGAGGTGTGAGAGAGTAGGAAAGGTAGCGGGTTGTTGTTGGGGGGCGGTTGGAAGGAGGTTTTTAAGAGAATTTCAGTTTATGTTAGCTGATGGAAGAAGAGGAAGGTATTGGGTGGGGTCAGGTTTTGGGGTGGATGAAAGATAGGAGACCACTTGCTCTCTTGTCTCACGGACTCTCTCTCTCTCTCTCTCTCTCTCTCTCTGTCGTCCATTGCGTCTCTGTGTTGACAGAGAGAGTTAATTCAGTATCTGGTTCTCAGTCGACTATTGCTGGTTTCAGCTGAGAGCCGGAGACATAGAAAATAAGATGCCCAGAGTCTCTGGACATAGAGGAACGATTTGCGCCCATGTTACCTTGGGCAGTGTGTGGTGTACCCATGCTGTTACCTTGGGCAGTGTGTGGTGTACCCATGCTGTTACCTTGGGCAGTGTGTGGTGTACCCATGCTGTTACCTTGGGCAGTGTGTGGTGTACCCATGCTAGTGGACTATTGTGAGTTGCAGGTTGGTGACCTGTATGCAGTCAGCGTTTACTATCAAATTACCTTTCACAGGAGGGTTCTCACACTTACGCACCTTTAGGATTCTCTATTATTTTGGGATTGAGCCCCTACTCTGTTACACCCAGCCCGCTTCAACAACAGGGTTCCTCAAGGTCGTTTTCTCTCGCCTACTCTTTTCAAATCTCTAATCCTCTTCTAATCATGCTTTCGCATTTGATTTGACTTTTTGTATTCCCTCTTCCTTAACCTCTTGGCCCGTCTTACGCTAGTGCTGCTAAGACAGTTTCTGTTCTGTCGGGTATATGAAAATGTATTTCATACAAAAACCAGGGTGTTTTTCAAATGGGTAAGGGGACCCATTTGTTGAGTTAAGTTAGATAAAAGTGTTCCTTAGTTAACCCTTTGTTAACAAGGTATAACATAACTGGATGTTACAGTGGGCTATGACATCCTTATGATAGTAGGGCAAGTTACAACCCCAGTATAATAAGCCCCGTGTCAGCAACTCGATTGGGAAGTATACAGTATATGGCAATGTACAGTTGAGTGAAATAATGCTGTCCTCTTGTCTTGTCAGGTTTTACAACCATTAAGTTAGGTTACTCTGGGAAGGCAAAGCCAGGCTCATGCCCTAGAAAAGCTGCCAAAGGAAATGCAGTACGGCTAATTCTTTTTCCAGTAGCCTGTGATATATTATGTCGCCAGTATTTTAGGTAAGGTTAGAAAGAATTATGGTTGTTGGTCAGGTTGGAAAGAATCATGGTTGTACGCCAGCAAACATGACAAATTTTTGTCTTTCACTAGATTCCATATTTTTGTTGACCTATTCGTTTTAGATACATCAGCCATTGTAACTGGCAACACGTGCTCAAATCGCACATACCCTCCAAGAAAGAAGGTAAAATGTTGCTTATTTCAAGGAAGAGACAATTTACCTCTTGGTGGATGCAAGGCTATAAGTGAGGGAAATGGGAGTAATAAGTGAGTTCCTAGGTAGTAAAAGGACCTAGCATGATATTCGTAGTGAGCCACGAGTATACAGCGGGTACTAAAGATAATGGGGTGGGGGTGTTGGGTGGTGGCCAATGGGATTGATTGATTAAAACCTTCAAACTACTGGTGAATATAACAGAACAGAATAACGTCAAGTTTGGTACAGAGCAGAATCGGCTCTAGTTTAGGAACCAAACAAACCAGTGACATCTTAGCTAGGCAGGTTTTGAAACCATAATTAAAATCTAAACTTTGTACTGTGATAATTTCCAGATACCCCTATGTTTATAACCAACGCTATCCACCTTTCATTTCAACTCTCCCAGTTAATTCCTCCGACATCCAAACATATGTTATTTTTCCTTCATTTCTGGTCCTGCTTTCTTCCTTCCCGACTTTGTAGCACGAGTGTTCTTGCCAATACGGATTGAGAATTTTGAGAGAATTAGATTAAGATGCTTAGATTAAGTGGATGACAAACGTACGGATAAGAGTAACGTGATCAAATCCAACCGGATGGAAATCCGGTCAATCCTGCTAGCACGAACACGTCCCCAACCCGGACACTTCTTCTTTTCATCTTACATTTTTTTTTTTGTGTGTCGACTTCAGTGATGGACACAGGAACCCAATTCGACGCCACAATAGTCGTGTCCAGGCACTCATTTAGACCCCTAAGGGCCAGGAAACTTACATGAAAGCTTTTTTTTTGCACACCGCTGTTAAGCACAACAAGAGACAAGGTTTTGTTCCCCTTTTTTTGTTCTATGGTTAAATGTGACTTAAAAAAAAAAAGTAAATATACTACTGCATCCTGTTTCATCTTTTGATCAAGGCATTCCTTATGGGGTCAGTCACTGTCATTGCTACTATGACTAGTAATATTGTGCACGTCAGAGCAGCAGCAGCATAGGTGGAGCATACTGAGCATTCTGGAGTAGTCGCTATAGATGTTTTGACACAAGCTCGTTTATGAACAGCTTTAACCACTTTGAGATTCCTTTAAGAGGGGAGGGGGGTGCCTCCTCCAGTGCGAGAGGGAGTTGGACGCAAGCACGCTGCGATCCCCGTGTCTTGGGCTACGAACTGCTGAGCATTTGTTGGCATACCGAGAGCCTCTCTTTGGAGTGCTTTCTTATGAATAACCTGGAAGGAAGCTTTAGCCTGAGAGAGAGCGTGTGAATTACTTGTATGTATGTCACGGCTCACCGTTCGTAGCTCGGGCATCGCAGGGACTTTGTTCGAGCATTGCGGGACTCTCCTTGTGCGGGAGGACTCCTTCTTCTCTGCTTGGAATCTTAGATGGAGCTGTTAGCTTTTTATATAACATCATAGATGGAGAGATTTAGTCATTTTGCTTGTAGATTGTTGCAGATATTTATTATTACATCTTTTGGCAGCAGCATTGTCATGTACAAGCCTATGAGACAGAAAGTAAGGCTGTTGATTTATGCCTGGACACAAGTGTTGTGTATTTCTTGGCAGTTGAATAGCAAACACATTGGCACTTCATTCTCTTTTAAAAAAGCAACCCTGATTGGCTTTGGCTTGCCGTCTTACATTTTCAACCCTAATATGATTTCACCCGTTCCTTTTAGTTGTCCTTCTAATAGTTCTTAATTTTGTTGTCCCAGTTTTTTTTAGTGGTTTGGTTGTAGTTTTTTCTTTAGTTATTTGGTGAGACGACGGACATAGACTTCACACGTTCTTGTAAATTGCTTTCACTTTATCATTTTATCCCTTTTTTTTTTGTGCCGTCACTTGATTCGAACTTTATGCAGTGCACGTATCCCTCGTCTCACCGGGAATGGTAATATTCCAGGGAGCAATCCCCCCCTGGAGTATTATCAGACATGATTTCCCTCTCCTTCCCCCCAGCCCCCGTTTTCCATACGCACTTGTAAGTGTGTCTGTAACCAGCAGCTTCCCATTTTCCCTGGTGGTCTGGCTAACGTTTTCCTTTTTTCTCCCATTTTCTATTCCCTCCAGGTGGCGCTGTGGTACCGGGTATGTAGTCCCGTCCATCGTGCATGCCCCAAATGTGCTTGTGTATATCTAATTAATCCATTGCTCTTGGTATGTGACATGTTAATTATCGTTCGACTTAAAGCAAAAGATGTGTAATGTATTGCACGAGCTTTTACTTTTGTTGCTAATTAGCAGACATACTCTCCTTCGTCTCCTTAGGGCGTGGTCTCAATACGCACCGAGCGCATAGTCCCCAGTTGTTAGGGTGAGAATAAAGTAAAGAAATTCTGTACCTTCAGGATACAATGTAAAGTTTGCATTGCTAAAAAGGATTTCCAATAGCTGAGGATGTTATGCTGCATACAGATTGAGAGCACGCCTTCATATGTATGATATTTTTCCCTTTTGTGTATGAATCTCTACTATGGCTTTGGAATTTGTGTATAAAGTGTATCCTTGCCTTTGTAACAATACTCTGTAATGATACGAAAGCATCTGTGTTTGTCTCGGCATTTGCAGTCTCCATTTTCCTATCAGATTGTGTCGTCTAAAGTTGTTGCTTCCAGCTCTTTTTATGTTAGTATCTTGTGAGCGGTTCGTGCAGCATCGACATGTGGTTTGAACAGTTTTTTGAGCAGAGGAAAAATGTTCAGACTTGTTCGTCTGCAGCATCGAACAAGGTACCAACATTTCTAAAGATTTTTTCTTAAAAGTGCTAGATCCAGATAATTTTTTCCCCTCCAATACATTTGACCTTTTGTTTACAACTACCCCATGAGCCGAAGTGGCAAGAGATTGCATGAGCTAAAAAGAACATGCCCTCATGAAGTTCCCCCCACCCCGCCCTTGAGCCCTCTCAAATATTGTTACGAAAGGCCCTACTACCACGTGCTGTTACTGCAATGCGGTTACTGTCGGGTGCATTGTTTTCTGGCATTTTGTAAACATGGCTTGAAATACCTGGCACTGGGTATCTAGTACCCCAAGTGTGATGAGATTAAATGGTGGTGTGACCCCCTCCCTACAGTTCCCGAGTCACCCCGACTGGCCGAATGTTCAGCCCTGCAGTGAATCCAGGTAACATGGGGTCCTGCTGTGTATATACGTATATACATTGCTATAAATATGTATACTGTCTCCATTTGCAATGCTGTACAGCTTTCTTGTGAGTCAGCTTGTCTGATAGTGTGTACATAAAATACTTCCCCAGGGTATCTGCAACATTTACTGAGACCCAAAGCCATTGTTGTAAGTCGTAGTTCAGATCGTGTTGTCCGTATCAAGAGTGTCTCGAGTCTGGCAACCCACGCAAGGTACAGCGGGTGGTTTGTCGGCTAAATGAATGGATACATACCAAAGACTTCGAAGCGACGTTCAGCGAAGCCTGATGATTTTTTGCTTATTACATTGACTCTACTACAGCAGTATGAATGTTAACTCTCACACAGATTCATAGATGAGCGTCTTAGGGCTTTTAGTTAGCCGTGCATTTATAACTTACAATGAGGCTAAGATGTGACAAAAGTCACTCATTTGCTTTTCATCTGGATGTACTTCATTTACTCTACTCCGTGTGTTGTTCTCTCCAGGTATCGCGCCATTTCAAGATGAATTAATGATAAGTACTGTACGTTTATTTCTTTAACAATTACCTCGCCAGCATTTTCTTCAGTTTTGCCTCTAGACTGAACAGTATTTTATCTTGAGCTTAGACAAAACCATGAGCAGTAGATGTAATGCATTTTCAAAATAGATCTCTAGTTTATGATGAGAATTAGGTATGGCATTTTTCTTTATGGAGGCATTTGGCAATTATTTGCTCAGCAAGTGCATTTGATGCCAGATGCTTCCAGGGAAAGAAATGTTTTGTCTGGGGGTATTTGGCAACTCTGCAGGTATCATCTCCTTCACCACCACTATCCCTGAATCCTCCTCGTGCACCATATCAGCAATCTTCACCGCCTCGGCACTTCTGATTTCTTCGTTTTCCAACCCCCACAACGCAGCGAGATCCTCATCAGCATCCTCATTCTGTTCCTCCTTCCTGAGTATATCATGGCTGATCTGATTACTGTACAACAGATCTTTAGTTTCAGTTATTTGGCTGTGCTTTGTCGCACACTGCCTCCCTACGTTTCCACCAAGCTGCGCTTATCTCGCTTTCAAATTCACAGCCTCCCTCTTGGCTTCAAGTGCATCCTAAGGCTTTGAGATGAGCTGCCAGCTTCAAAGCCAGATTTCTATTTTGTATAAGTGACCTATCTCTTCGCTGCCTGTGGGACCCCTTATTCTGAGTTTCACCAACACTTACTACTACTCTCTTACCTTCTTTCCAACCGTTATCACTGGATCATCTGTATATAACAGTCCCCATAGAACTTGATTACTAATCCCTTCACTTAGCACAACCATAACCAGTGCAAAGTGATGTGGGTTAAGTAACTATCCCTGACGTACCCCAACCCTAACTTCAAACATTACTGGCGTGCCACAGGCGGTCTTACTGCAACCCCCCCATTCTTTTATATAAACCATTTCAACCAACCTAACCAAATTTCCTGGCACTTTCCTGGCTCTTTTCTCTCATATACCAAAACATGCTCAGTGCCGTATGTCTTCAGAGAAACACGACAGTCGTCAGTGTTTGAACCAATGGTCAATTCTCTTTAGTTTAGAAATGGATTTTGTCTCTGCTGTAAATACGAATTACTGTCAGATGGTTTTATATATATATATATATATATAATATACATATATATATATATATATATATATATATATATATATATATATATATATATATATATATATATATTATAGTGAGATAGTTTGAATTTGTAGATGAAATACTCAGACATCTTTTGCTTTAGTTATAGGATGTTTATATTATTTCCCCACGAATACTATCACCTTTCTAAGCTGTATATAATAGTTAACAACATATAGGTTTACCAAATAGAAGGATCTTGAAGATACACAAAAAGGTAAGTGTCAAATATGGTTATGTTCAAGAAGTGTCGAATACGGTTATGTTCAAGAAGTGTCGAATACGGTTATTCTTAGAGTGTGGAATTACAGTATCAGAAGTGTCAAAATACAGTTATTCAAGAGTGTTGATACGGTTTATTCTAGAAGTGTCGAATACAGTTATATTCTAGAAGTGTCAAATACAGTTGTGTTCAAGAAGTGTCAAATACGGTTATGTCCAAGAAATCGTCAAGATGACCAGGTTGAAATATGGTTTGCGAAGTTTGAGGTCATATAAAATATATAATATTTTCTTTTAATAATTTTGGACATAGGATATTTTAATAGTGTTTTTCCAGTCCATGGTTCTTGTGGTTTAAAATAAAGTCAGAATTTTTTTAAAGGATAAATTGATACCTCAGATACAGTGCTAAATCTATTCGCTCGGTTCTGCTCGTGTGTTTTTTGAGTATCAGGGAAGTCTTGAGTATAAAAAAACAGTTGAAGTACCTGTACCTATTACTTAAGGTCCTTTGCAGCATCCTTTTGGCCCCTAGCTGCAACTCCTTTAATTCCTTTTACTGTACCTCCGTTCATATTCACCTTCTTCCACCTTACTTTCCACTCTCTCCTAATAATTGGTTCATTGTGCAACTGATAGGCTTTCCTCCTGTTACGCCTTTCAACCATATTCACTGTCAATTTGCTTTTCACCGTTGAATGACCTCGTAGGTCCCAGCGCATAGCCTTTGGCCTTAATTCTATATTCTATTCTATCCCATTTTAAATAGTGGCACCCATGTGTTGAATGACCTCGTAGGTCCCATGTGACCCTGGCATTCTCAATATTTTTCCCAAACCAAGTCCTCTACAAGTTTTCAAACTCTTGGCTTATAACACTAATTGACCTGTGGCATATACAGACCTGTCACTGGATATGTAAGGCTTATTTGTATTGGGTATTTGGCCTCATTGTACCCCATTGCCTGTCGACAGTTTACAAGGGCTCTGAGTTAGCCCTAATTCTACTAATATCTATTGTTTAAAATGTCAGTTAGTTGACCACAAATCTCTCTGCATTTACCTAGACTTGGGACCAACTCGAGTGTATGTACTCAATCACTGATATAGAAAACCTGTAATTCAAGACATCATTCATTACACAAGGCACTGCAGCTATAAATACTTAAAAAAAATTTCAATTCACTCCATTAGTGAGTCCCGTCACGCCTCCGCTCCAGAAAATCAAGATGGAGGCCAAACCAGCCCCAGCACAGAATCGACTGCCTTTGTTGCGCTCACTCAATATAGATAAGAACACTTGTAACTATTCTCATAATCTATGCTGCCTTTGAAGCCCCAAGATATAAACCGCGTCTGTCAAATACCTGTCTCTCGCTTTGTGACACCTGTCAGAATTCATCAGAATTCATCACCTGAACAATGGATAATTAGATCAAGTGGATTTATCACGCCTTATGGCATTACCCTGCCTATACTTTTGGGTTTTTTGGCCTCATTGTGGCACCTTTTCCAGCCGTACAAGATCCTGGCAAGGATTAGGAAATGTTCTCAGAGACTTGTTAGTCCACCAAGGGAGAACTAGCGTGTTCACTTTATCCTCTCCTCAAGCTTGGTTAGGCTGACTCACGTACAAGGGGTTTACCAAGGATTAGGATGTCTCAGAGACTTGTTAGTCCATCCGAGGAGACGTAGCGTGCTCACTTTCTCTCTCCTCACCTTGGGTCGCCTGGACTCAGCGTTTACAAGGAGTTACAAGGATTAGGATGTCTCGGAGACTTGTTAGTCCATCCAAGGAGACGTAATGTGCTCAGTCGCTGGACTCAGTGGTTACAAGGAGTTACAAGGATTAGGATGTCTCAGAGACTTGTTAATCCATCCTGGCATTGGATACGACACTCTTGGCTCAGGACCGAAGTGCCCACATTCGATCCCCTTGGCGGGCAACTAAAGGAGCAGCATGGGCAGGAGGCATACCTTACAAAAGCTGTGGGTATCTGCTTGCCCTAAGCAGTGGAATATGCATTTGATTGTTAGAAGAATGCTGTGGGTCTTATTTGCTTTTCCTATAAAGCACAAACTAGGACGTACTCTGCGTGGGCACACTGTACGCAGTACGGCAACGACGCTTCCTTATTTCCCTTCTGGTATCTCTTGGCCTCTTCCTGCCTAGTAGCTGTCCATCTCCTTGAGCTGGAAACCATCCTCTCGTTTTGATAAATATATGATATATTGTGTGAATGAAATATTGCCTGAATACAAATATTATTATTATTATTATTATTATTATTATTATTATTATTATTATTATTATTATTATTATTATTATTATTATTATTATTATTATTATTATTATTATTAGGTTATTATCTGGACTTCTGAGAGGCCTGGGGTTCAATCCCAAGGGTGGGTTTAGCAATTGGATATATGCTCCATTAAAATGTGCTGTACCTCTGTCGACCTAATCTGTAGAGAGAGAGAGAGAGAGAGAGAGAGAGAGAGAGAGAGAGAGAGAGATTAGTACAGTATGGTACTACCACGTCATAAAAGGAGAAAGTTTTTAATATCCCCTCTTTTATTTACAATTATTCTTAGAGAGAGAGAGAGAGAGAGAGAGAAATCACAGTCGTGTAGATAATAGTCTCCCGTCGTGAATATAATGGTACCAGGCACAGTAGTTCACGGAGGTCGAGACGTAGAAAACGGGGTTGGGGTGGTTGGCATCCTCACTACAGAAAACGGGAAATACATCGATGATAGTAACCACATATAAATCCCCTAACATTACATAACATCCAGAACTGACTTAATACACAACCACGGGATGAAATGGCCATATAATAGTTTTATGACCTCAACTGAAATGTAGATCAACCTCTTTGAGCTCCTCATAAAATGGGATAGTCCGTGACCTTGGAAATCTCTTTCCAAAGGTATAGCTATTAACCTTGATGTACTTAGTAGACTTTTATTGCTATATATATGGTAGTCGAAGCTGCAATTCATTCAGCGATTATGTAAGTCTGTGTGTGTGTGTTGTCTCTCTCTCTCTCTCTCTCTCTCTCTCTCTCTCTCTCTCTCTCTCTCTCTCTCTCTCTCTCTCTCTCTCTCTCTCTCTCTGTTTGCGACAGTTTCGTTGGTGACGACAGAATCGAGGTCGTGAGGGCCACGATTTTACGAAAAAATGTCGCACATTTTTTTTTTTTTTTTTTTTTTTTTTTTTTTTACTGGTAGGAACTTTCCCTCGAACGTGAATTACCAGTCGACGCCCTCCCCACCTCTCTCTCTCTCTCTCTCTCTCTCTCTCTCCCAAATCATCAAGGAATTCGTCCCCTGTGGCACCAAAAACCAGTCGACCTGCCAGAACAACATCTGTAATGTAGAGTTACCTAACAGTGCCAGTCCTTCAGACCCAGGGGCACTCTGTGGCACTCTGTGGCACTCGGTAAGGTACGATAAGGCTGGAGTGTCGAGAGTGCCACTTCTGGCACTCCTGGCCCGAACAGGAGCGGTTTTTATCTCGTGGGTCCTCCAGCCAATCTTGTTATTGGGGCGTCTTCACAATTGTGTAATAATAATGGAGTCTATTTTCGTCATTATTATTATTATTATTATTATTATTATTATTATTATTATTATTATTGGGATGAGGTTGGCTGTGACCCTCCACAGTCTACTGAAAGCAAGGTATTTCTCTCTCTCTCTCTCTCTCTCTCTCTCTCTCTCTCTCTCTCTCTCATTAAAGCAGTAATGCACGTGCTTGAAGGCAACATTACAGCCTCTATTAAACTTACAAGCAACGACATCAGCCTCTATTGTCAGCTAGACCTCTCTAAGTAGTGTTATTAAGACTGAGCTGGCCTTATGCCAGCACGGCCTCTAGCTCATCACGGCAGCATAAGAACTGAATGTCAACAAAAGCCGACCTCGTATAGTCTGATAGTTCTGCCCTTCTGAACGAACGTACAAAGCGCCTGGAATTCAAAGTTTCCAAAAAGGGAAAATGAGACTCATTATTTCCAGGCAGCCTTTGGCAACTGTCGTTTAAAGGGGCGTGGCCTATGTGTCAGGGTAAGATAAAACCGCCGTAATGACTGGCACTGAGGCGAAAATGTCTGGGGGAGTAAGCCAAGCAATGTGGAGAAAGTACAGCAATGGTAAATAATTGCGATGGTGTGGAAGCTTTTTTAAGGCTGAGGGAAGGAGTTTGGTTGAAAAAAAAGGGTAAAATAAAGATTACTAAGAAATAATTTGAGGAGATTTAGAGCAGGGGTAGTGCAATGGAATCGGATGAATGATTTTACCACCTTGGGATTGGAGATGACCTCATCGAGGCCCTCTTGTCTTCAATTTTGACATTGGGGTACAATCCTTAGGTAGGACACTGGACGAAGGATACCCACCTCTCTCTCTCTCTCTCTCTCTCTCTCTCTCTCTCTCTCTCTCTCTCTCTCTCTCTCTCTCAATTCTAACTAGATCTGTCACCATGTATCCAAATATATAGGTCAAAACAACTTTACAAGTCATGACAACTTCACAAGAGGAAAGGTTCTCGACGAGGTAATCTCTCTCTCTCTCTCTCTCTCTCTCTCTCTCTCTCTCTCTCTCTCTCTCTCTCTCTGAACGAAGGCCAAAAGAAATAGAGAAACTGGTGTCTAGGAGGCTTCTGTTTGAGTAAACGTTTCATGATTTGCGATCCAGCCAGGCTATAGCTGCCTTGAGGGCACAATTCCATTCGTGCTAAGTTGAGAATCTTGTCAAATAGCGCCACAGATTAATACGAATTAGCGGTTTTTAAATTTTTTTTACGAAGGTTAGGAAACTTTATTTTTTACATATGAAGGCTATGGAAAGTCTATGCTATTATTTTGGCCTGTGGTGGTTTGGAGATTTTACAAATTGATGAAGGTTTTCAAGTCGTGAGCATATTCGTATGTTTGTGTGTGTGTGTATGTGTGATTGTGTGTGTATGGACATATTCGTATGTTTTTTTGTGTGAATGGACATATTCGTATGTATTTTTGAGTACGTGTGCGTATGTGTGTGTGTGCGTTCTTCTTTTTTGTTTAGGCATTTTAACTTTAATAATTTTTTTGGCATATTTTGTTGCCCTATATAAGTAGGTTATTTTTGGGTGTGAAATAATGTTGATTGCGAATAATGAATCATTGAAGATGTTTCTTGTGGAAGTGTAATATAATAATAATAAATAATAATAATATATTTGTAATAGTAGATCTTAAGAAGTCCTACTACAAAGCGATTATGCAAAACTCAAGTGGAATTCGACTAACGGTACATGAGAGTAAACTTGAGCCACGGGAGGGTTTGGGGTGGGGTGGGGTGGGCCGAGGCTGAGAAATTTAGTGGTGACAGGTCCCGTTCCACTCTCTCTCTCTCTCTTTCCGCAACCCCTCAAAGGTCAGAGGTCACAAGGTCGACGGGGCCCTTAAATTTTGTATTTTTTAAGTCTTTTTGTTGAGTCTTTAATATTTCCCATTTATTTTCCCTTTTTACCTATTTCTCGTTTTCGCTTTTCCTTCGTGTGTACGCTGCTACGTGAGCATACTACTACGCAGTTTGGTTTACCGTGCTGGTCACCCATCCGAGCACTGGCCAGACCTGACATTGCTTAAAAGTTAAAAACTAACCCTATCATGATTTTCCCTATTACCTATTTATCGTTTTCGCTTTTCTTCCGAGCGTATGCTACGCGAGCGCGGAGACGGGCAAAATGCTAATGAAATAACTTAGGTTATCCGTGCTGGTCATCCATCCAAGCACTGGACAGACCTGACGTTGCTGAAACTGACAATATCGTGATAACTGCAGCTCGCACCACACTCCCAAGGAATGTTTGCACGAGTAAAAAAAAATTAGGACCTTAATTGAGAGATAGCCCTCTCATGTGGTGCACTGTAGGCAATACTTGAGCTTCTTTGCAGCAACCCCTTTTTGTTCCTTTTACTGTACCTCCGTTCATATTCTCTTTCTTCCATCTTGACTTTCCACCCCCTCTAACACTCTTAACAAGTGTTTCATTGACATATGACCTCATAGGGTCCCAACGCTTGGCCTTTGGGCTGAATTTTATATATATATATATTATTATATATATATATATATATATATATATATATATATATATATATATATAGTATATATACTATCAGTCTACAGTGCAACAGTCAAACAGTTTTAAACTGTCTTAACAGTTAAGCTCTTAACTGTATATATATCAAAGACATTGACTCTCTCTCTCTCTCTCATTCGCCAAATGACAGTTCATTCACGAGTGATGCTTCTTCTTCTGCCTCATTTGGGCAAATGGACCGGAAATCATAACGCGAAATGGCTTAATGATATTTGCTGGCGTTTTTTTTTTTTTTTTTTGTTTTTTTTTTGGGGGGGGGCCTGTTGGGGGTGGTGGGTTGCGTGGGGGGCGGTGTTAGTAGCGGGGCGGTGCCCCGGGTGGGTCTGTAATCGAGGGTGATTAGAGATAGCTCGTGTCATTGAGATACAAGCGTGGTTTTTACCTCCAAGCGTGTTCCTGTAGGGGACTACAGTAGCTTACAGTACGCCTTCAGAAGATCACTGTGTGGTTTTTACCACCAGGTGGTTCCTGTAGGGGATACAGTAGCTTACAGTACGCCTTCAGAAGATCACTGTGTGGTTTTTAATCCCAGGTGGTTCTTGTAGGGGATAAAGTAGCTTCAGCTTACAGTACCCCTTCAGAAGATCAGTGTGGATGTTTTCACCTTTATCTGTGAGAGTTTGTGTGTGTGTGTGTGTGTGACGTATATTTATGAGGAACCCATCTCGAGGTAGTTGATAATTGGTGTAGATCTGCACGAGAATTCACAATATACTGCCCTGAAAACGGGAATCATCTAGACTTGAGAATTTCCCTCTTCCCCCCCACCCCCCCCCCCCCCCCCCCCCCCCCCCCCAAAAGGTGAACATGTCTACAGCATCTCAGAGTGAAGATATCTGCTAAATTTTACGGAACTCTGTTCAGGGTTTTTTCAGGCATATAGCTGAAAAGATATAAAATTCTTTGCGTATTCTTAATGCATATAGTAGTACGTGAGTAGTCATTTGTTCGAAGTATAAACGTTGAAATGGTCTCTCTCTCTCTCTCTCTCTCTCTCTCCTCTCTCTCTCTCTCTCTCTCTCTCTCTCATTAGAAAAGATAATGAACTCCTTAATCTTCAGAACAATGCAACTTCCCTGTCATCATCTCTCATTATCGCGTCTCTGTCACCACACAAATCCTCCTCGAAACGGAAAACTGTCTCTGGCTAATACTACAGCGAAAGAATTAGTCTAATTTATTATTAGACTCTTATTAGTCTCTTATTTACTTGTACAAGCGTTGTAATTCGTCCCAGGCTTTAGGTCCAGGTTAGTGTAGTTATCGTCCCAGAATAAGACTTTTAAACTTTTTTCCAGAAATCTCAAAAGTTTAAGTGAGGATGTCGTGTAATTGGAGCTTTAAAATTTCCCGTATAAAAAAGGGTTAATCTTTTAAACAACAGCAACAACAACAACAACAATAATAATAATAATAATAATAATAATAATAATAATATCCAGGTGACACAACTCTCGTGAGAATTAACAAAAGTTGGGGCGAGGTTAGAAAACTGGGGGTTTGGGGGTTTGTGGAGTATAGTTGCATACTGGGGGGGTTTGATTGGGGTTCCTGGAGGGTCGAAGGAGGTTGAGGAAGGGTAGGGGGAGGAGAGGAGTGGGGGGGCTATTGGAGGTGGGGTGTGTAGGTGGGGTGTTCATGTTACCAAAGTTTCAGGAGGTCTTGTAAGTCTACTGGGAATCCAGTCTTGAGCTGTGGATTGTAGTGTGTGTTGGTTGTGTGCATTTGTGGTTAGGGGTCTCTCTCTCTCTCTCTCTCTCTCTCTCTCTCTCTTCTCTCTCTCTCTCTCTCAAGAGAAATATATATCTATATGGAAAGACAGATTCAAATAGTGTATAATAAGACTGGAAAAATATTTTAAAACTGCTAGTGTTTAGTTGAATACAAAGTACACACACACTCTCTCTCTCTCTCTCTCTCTCTCTCTCTCTCTCTCTCTCTCTCTCTCTCTCTCAAGTGAAATATATCTATATGGAAAGACAGATTCAAATAGTGTATAACAAAAAACAGGAAAAATATTTTGAAACTGCTGGTGTTTAGTTGACTACAAAGTATCTCTCTCTCTCTCTCTCTCTCCTCTCTCTCTCTCTCTCTACTCTCTCTCTCTCTCTCAAGAGAAATATATATCTTTATGGCAAGACAGATTCAAATAGCGTATAACAAAAAAAACAAAGAAAACATTTTTGAAACTGGCTGGTGTTTAGTTGACTACAAAGTATCTCTCTCTCTCTCTCAAGTGAAATATATTTTGAAACTGCTGGTGTTTAGTTGACTACAAAGTATCTCTCTCTCTCTCTCTCTCTCTCTCTCTCTCTCTCTCTCTCTCTCTCTCTCTCAAGAGAAATATATATCTATATGGAAAGATAGATTCAAATAGTGTAGAACAAAAGCCTGGAACAATATTTTGAAACTGGAACTGTTTAGCTGAGTACAAAGTACAATCTAGTGTCGGCAATTTCAAGTGTGGAAACAATTATTATTATTATTAAATTGTGGCTCTAGTGACCGATGAAAAGCAAACTTGGCAATATACGTGTTGCAACAGACAATTTTCCCTGTCACTGCACATCTCGCGCGTGTTGCGTCAGACATTGATAAATATGGCAGAGTCTTAAATGACACGGCAGACCTCGCGTGAGAGTGATTAAGTCCCCAAATTTGGGACGATTATTTATTTTGTAATAATTACAGCAACGAATTCGTGCGTTATTTCTTCCCCGCTTATGAGTGTAATTATAAGAATTCTTTGCGAACGCTCGGATGAAAGTCAGTCTCTCTCTCTCTCTCTCTCTCTCTCTCTCTCTCTCTCTCTCTCTCTCTCTCTCTCTCACTTATAAATACAAGTTTTGATGGTGAATCCACGATTTTTGAAATATGAGAATAAGTTTCGAGTGAATATAAGTACCGATTGTACTTTGTAGGATATTAGTGACGGATATATCTCTCTCTCTCTCTCTCTCTCTCTCTCTCTCTCTCTCTTACTCTCTTCTCTCTCTCTTACTTATAAATACAATTTTTGATGTTAAAAACACGATTTTTGAAACATGAGAATAAGTGTCGAGGGAATATAAGTACCGATTGTACTATGTAGGACATCAGTGACGGATATAAGTGTCTCTCTCTCTCTCTCTCTCTCTCTCTCTAACTTACTTATGAATACAATTTTTATGTTAAAAACACGATTTTTGAAACATGAGAAGTGTCGAGGGAATATAAGTACCGATTGTACTTTGTAGGGCATCAGTGACGGATATAAGTGTCTTTAAGTGTTATAAAGTATGGAAAGTGACTCACTTCAAAGGTTAAGTGTTCTCTGGTAATGGACTTGGGTTTTCTAAGTGTTGGATATGAAGAAAGATGACCAAAAATTGGCGAAGTGGACCGGAAGAAATTGATACTGGAAGTCCATCCAGTGGCCTGGTGAGTTTTTAGGACCTTTGCAAGTCCGGCTTCATCCTTCCCCCTTTATAATCTAATTCGTCAAATCTTGGGTTTTAAAGAGGGCATTTGATCGCCACTTCCATCGGCCTTCTTGCGAGACTTTTTTTTTTTAATGTAGAGACAGTTGGACAATCCAACGTGATGCCTCTATCTGGCCTGGATGTCATGCGTTTGATCCCATGACGGAAGGGAGGTTAATTCTAGTGCCTCTCTCTCTCTCTCTCTCTCTCTCTCTCTCTCTCTCTCTCTCTCTCTCTCTCTCTCTCCCCTTTCAGGGATCGAACTTTGGTCCACTGGGAAGTTAGACGAGCGTGCTGCCTCTGGAGCTTCAGGGCTAGAGAGAGAGAGAGAGAGAGAGAGAGAGAGAGAGAGAGAGAGAGAGAGAGAGAGAGAGAAGAGAGAGAGAGATTGCTTTGACCCTACATATTATGCTTTCCAAGAGGCGCTGTGGTTTTGTAAACCGCATGATAGCGATCATCTGGAAATTAGTATTAATTTAGACTCTCTCTCTCTCTCTCTCTCTCTCTCTCTCTCTCTCTCTCTCTCTCTCTCTCTCTCTCTCTGGACCCCTTTGAAGGCCAAAACATTCAAATAAGACATACTAAATAAAGATTTCCAAACATTTTTATTTTTATATATACATTTTGCACCTCTAAGAGAAGTTGAATGACTTACATAGTCACTGTCTCTCTCTACCATCGCCTGTCTGTCTGTCTCTGTCTGTCTGTCTGTCATACGATATCTCAGAATTTTATGGATGGGTCTTGACCACAACGTCAAATCTAATGGATCCACAATATGGATTGTGTTCCTGTTCTCACTTGCATCTCCGTTATCTGGTTGTCTCAAGAATAGTTGGACAGTATTCTGTGAAACATTGAAACTTCCTCACTCCAAGGCTGATTTCCCCAGAAATTTACTCATGTTTAGAAGGTTACATAATAAGTATGTCTACCAAGTTTCATCGAATTCCGCTCATGCATTCGCGAGAGATATTCCATTCGTACGCGCGTGCTCACACAAAGGCAGGCATCAGTAGGAGATGTCCTGATGAATATGTAAGCGTATTTCCAGGCAATACTGTTCGCCCATTACTGAGATATGCTTGTCAACAAACATGAACGTCAGTATATGCTAAGGTATGTGTTTCCAAGGTGCATTGTATCATCCAACTCGAGTCGCGTGCAGGTTATAAAAAAAACACCCATTAATTATAAATAAGACCAATTATCTAGCTGGACCATTAATTATAAATTACACTCATTACCCGGCAAGATACATTCGTCTGTTGACGCGTATCATCGGAGCCTCCACATTGAGGTCGTTTGAACTTTCACGCATCAGCTTGTCTATTAATAAGGGTCAATTTGGGTCAATTTGTCAGGTCGAGAGAACATTCATTGACTGTAGTTTTTTTAAAAGAGGTCAGGTCATTGCAGTTAATAGATTGAGCGATTGAATGCTCGTTTCCTGAAAGATTATAGAGATTTTTGATTTTCTGAGTATGAAAAATGAGTCGAGGTTTAATTCTCGTATTGGATTTTTGTGTCGGATTAGACTTTCTCTCAATAATAAAAAATAGTATATATACATATATATATACAGTACACCCTCCATTTTCGAACATCACCCAAATACGAGCAGTTGAAGCAGACCCCTCCTACAGGTCCCTCCTCCTCCCACCCGACAGGCCGATACGGTCTCTCAGGACCTGTCGAAGAGGAGAGACGGACAGGTCAAGTGACAGGGAACTGGTGTGTGGGAAGGAACCTGACATGGTTCACACAGGACAGGTCGTTTGGCGGGGACCACTCCGTTGATGACGTCGCAAGCCATTGATTGTTGGTGTGAAAGACCCGTTAAATTGTTAACCTGGTTTGTTAAGTACCGTTAAATTTGTTCAGTTTGACTAATTTTACCATTAATTAAAGATCCCATATTTCATGGAGTAGCGATTAAAACAATGTCTTTTGAAATTGTAACCGTTTTCTCTCTCTCTCTCTCTCTCTCTCTCTCTCTCTCTCTCTCTGTGAATGCGTGTCGGGTTTGGAGTGTACTAGTTTTGGTGTTTTGTGAATGGAGCATAGAATGGCTGATTGCAAATCAGTAAACCAATACTGATTGGGGACAATGAAGAGAAACTGCCAAAACAAAGGAAAATCTTTGAGTTTGTTTACAAAAAGAGAAACTTTACCAGTAAATGCGAGCGACAATGAGACTATGAATGTAAGATGAACCAAGAGTACGAAGCAGGAAATGTCCATATGGAAAAATTTAAGTGATTCTTGGGAGCGAGAAAGGTGACAGAGTGTATGCAAAAGATTGGTAAGAGATTTTAATATTCTGCAGGAGCCAAAGAAAGATTATATGAAGGAATTGTCGAGCTAACTCATCCAAAGGATGGATCTGTCTGCTTTTTTGAGAGAATTTTCTATTGTGTGGAAAGAATAGAGATGAGTTGGTGAAAATTGTGTAATCCAGATATATTAGCTGAGCAAGTGCAAGGTATAGAAAGGTAAATAGCGCAGTGTGTAAAGTAAGTTTTAAACTAATACCGATGAACCTAATGTGTCGGTAGACAATGTAACTCCTATTATAGCAGTTGCATAGTTTGTTTCAGTAGAAATGGCTTAACATTTAGAAATATGTGCAGTTTTAAGGCAGAGAAAGATCTCATTCCCTTTAAATGCCTATGTGACGATTATGCAACTATTAAACGCTGGACTAATCGAATGATATACTCAAGATAAAGCTTTGAAAGGCTCTTGATAAACGTCTCCGTAATCAGCCAGAGAAGACAAAAACCCGACGTAGAAAGATGTGCTAATTGTGTCACGACTATCAGGGTTTGTGATGTCATTTAATGAAAATGTGAGTTAGGGGCACATGTCTTGAATTCCTTTTTTTTTTTTTTTTTTTTTTTTTTTTTTTTTTTTTTTTTTTTTTTTTTTTGCTGGGTTTGGATCTAGCTCACAACCAGGCCATAATTCAGTTGGTTATCAGTGTTTTGTTTTACTGTTTGTGCGTCAAAACTGATGTATACTCCTGTATTCCATGTGGCAGCATCTGGCATCTTTTGACAGCGCAGTCTTCCATGTGGCAGCAACTAGCAATCTTTTGACAGAGCAGTATTCCATGTGGCAGCAACTAGCAATCTTTTGACAGTGCAGCATTCCATGCGGCAGAATCTGGCACCTTTTGACAGCATCTGATCACGAGCCTTGACAACTTTTAAAAGTGTCCTGCCATTTTGGTGTCAAAATACAAGCAGCTCCATCATATACAAAACTATTTTATGGCAACATATAGCAGCATTTTGTTGCCAAGATTTTCCACAAGTAGCCAATGGTATCTTGGCTCTCGGATTCTTACCAAAAAGGGACTTTTTGTCTGAGACAAATCTATGCTACGAAGTTCACGTACTTAATCGCCTTTCATCGGGATAAAGTGAGCTATTTTTCGGTGCTTGTGCGTCGTAATCTATTAATTATCTGAAACGATTTGCGTAATCCCGTCTGGTTTTATCTGTCGTCAGAGATGGGAGCATCTTCGAGTGGCCCCACTTGACGGCAATAGGTTGTTTACGTTGGAAAGTTGCCAAGTTTTGCCAGACGGAACAATCTTTTGCTGATGCGAAAGACAACGTACGTTTTGTATTGTTCTTTTACAGAGACTGACAAATTTGGGAGCCCAGGGTACTTCAAGATCACTCACACAAGAGTGACTGCCTTTGATTTCTGAGTATTTGTTTTTTTGTTTTTGTTATTGTTGGCAGTTTTGTTACAGTTTTTGGGACGTTTTTCATCTCTCTGGTCTCTCACGGGTCTGACTCTGCTCTGCATGTTTCGCTTTCAAGGTTTTTTTTCGAAAATTTTCGACAGTTTATCCCACTTTTCCTTTCACGCATTGGCCTGGAATTCATTCTTACACCTTCGAAAAAGTGTCCTTAAGGTCTTGAGTAGTGGTTATGACACTTGTTTTTACTTAATATTTACAAATATTTATCAATTCAATCTCCCTAGATAGCATTTTTATCTTCTGCGATGCCTCTTGTCTTTTCAAGGTTTTTGCGAACATAGTATCTCTCTCTCTCTCTCTCTCTCTCTCTCTCTCTCTCTCTCTCTCTCTCTCTCTCTCTCTCTTCTCTCTCTCTCTCTCTCTCTCTCTCTCTCTCTCTCTCTCTCTCTCTCTCTGTCTCCTCCTTTCCTTTGAATTCCGGTAACCAATTTACGCGTAGAGAAGAAATCTTAATAACTTTACGCAAGGCAGAAATTGGGTTTCTAAAACAAGACTCACACACACACACACACACACACAGCTATACCAGGTGACTAGACAAGAGAGAGAAAGAGAGAGAGAGAGAGAGATAGTTACAAGGATTAGGATGTCTCAAAAGCTTGTTAGTCCATCCAAAGAGACATCGTGTGCTCACTTATCTGTAAGAGCAGGTTTTACTGTGCATTCACAGTGTCCCCCTAATGATTTTGTCTAGCTTTCTTTGAAACTCTTCCACACTGTTGCTGTTTACAACTTCTGGTGTCAGTTTATTCCACGCGTCACATATCTTGTATGTAAAGAAGTTCCCACAGTGGCAGGAGAGAGAGAGAGAGAGAGAGAGAGAGAGAGAGAGAGAGAGAGAGAGAGAGAGAGAGAGAGATTGGTGGTGGTGGTGGTGGTGTTGGAAGGAATATCTGATGAATGATTGCCTCGTCTAGGGCTCCTGTCTGTTTCAATTATGATGAAGTGAGGATGTACTTTTTGGACGCAGTGCTGATCACTTAGTAGGTCTCTCTCTCTCTCTCTCTCTCTCTCTCTCTCTCTCTCTCTCTCTCTCTCTCTCTCCTGTATTTCTTCAAAGCAAAAGCCCACATACCATTTCTTTGCCCCCTCTTGGCCAGGTAAATAGAGAGAAATAAATTACAGACATCCCTTTTGCCAGGTAAAAAAAAAAAAAACTGACGAATGCAATAATGCAATCTATAAATTGCATTGGCACCCAAAAGGATCTAAAACAGTTTATTTTGAAGTGGATTAATATTTTTTCTAAAACAAAGTCCTTGATCTCTGAACAGTGTTAAATCTCGAGTTAACTTTGTTACCACTTGTGACTGCTACTACCCTAACTTCGTTGGGGGCGTGTGGAAGGAGGGTTTAGAGAGGCGACGAATTAGCAACTCTGGCCCCAGGGCAGCTGTGAAATCAGCAGATAAATGTACTCTGGGAGTGGGAATGTTCGATTTTTGTGCCCTTGACAGACTCCGGAGAGCCGATGCTGTGTTTACATTTAGACTTTTTACCTCGAGCGCCCGTTACAATAACGCAATCTCGGTTTGGGAGAACGTCTTAATTTTAATTTTAATTTAATGGTCATCACGCAGAGTGAGTCAGTCTCTCTCTCTCTCTCTCTCTCTCTCTCTCTCTGGTATTTTCCCAGGCCTGGGAAATACAAAAATCATTCCATTTTCTTATTTCGAATCGTCTAGAAGCCAATGCACTGTCGAGTCTTGTCTTAACGGTGTTTGAGAAGCAGTTACATTTGACGAGAAGTATATTTATAAATATATATAATCCTTTGTCTACAAAGAGATGACAGAGAAACATGGACGATTCTTCTTATTATTAATACTGGAAAGAAACATGACTGATTTCCAGCACCGTTACGATAAACGAAACAATACTTATAATAGTTCTGTGTACGAGCAGGAAGCAGAATTCACTTAGATTACATACAGATGTGAGTTTTTTTTTTTTTTTTTTTTTAATAGATTTGGGTGTCTGGCGCTACAGGATAGGAACGTCACTTGCTTGGGAGTTTAGATCAAGAATTTAGAGACTTTTTATTTTTATTTTGTAGAAACATTAACGAAGTATTGCTTAGTTTGGTTCTAATATAGTGTTATAGTGACATTACTTAGCTGGCTTGGGAAGTCAGGAAAGAGAGACATTACTCGTTTTGCGATTTCATAACGAGACTGAAGACAGTACTTGTGTTTTTAACTCCAAGAAAGAGAGACATTACTTCATTTGGTTTTGGAATCAAAATCAAACACTTTGAAATCCAGAAAAGAGAGACATTACTTCTTTTTGGAATTTAAATCGTGATTTGAAGAGACATTTCTTGTTTTGGTTTATAAATCCAGGTTGGAGAAACATTACTTCTTTTGTCCACGGAATCGAAACTAGAGACATTACTTGTTTTGGTTTATAAATCCAGGTTGGAGAAACATTACTTCTTTTGTCTACGGAATCGAAGCTAGAGACATTACTTGTTTTGGTTTATAAATCCAGGTTGGAAAAAGTTCTTCTTTCGGCCGTGTCATCTAAATTGAAGAGACATTGCTTGATTTCGGGTCTTTAAAAACTGAAGCTAAGGATACTGTACTACGTATTTTAGATTTCAGATCTAGAGACATTACTCGTTTTGCCATTTAAGTATAGTTTTAAGCAGCCGTTACTTGGCCAGTACTTCAAATCTTTATAGAAAAGTTATTTATACAGGATTTTAAATATAAGCGACGAAGTCATTACTTGCTTTGGGGCTTAAGTCGAGGTTAAAGAGAGTCCTGGAAAGTAAAGGCAGACTCAAGTCTCTTATTCTAACCCAGGGGCCTCTCGAATCTCATTGTGACCCACTACCGGTAACCACTGGAACATAAGCTAACTCATCCTAAACTCGCCTCGCACTATGGAAGCCTCATTGTAACCCATAAGCCCGTAAGGTCCTCAGCCAAGTCGATAGTATTAAGTCTCCACATTCCCCCAAAACGCTATCATGACTCCGGGTGGCTCGCGGGCCACGCTGTGACCCATTAACACCTTCCTTTGCAGCATTTCAAAGAAGTATTCTAACAGGATCTCTTTCTCTCTCTCTCCCAATCCTGCAGGAACTCCGAGAGAGCTTCAACTACGGTCTCTTCTGCCCACCTCAGAATGGGCGGGCGGGGAAGTTCCTGGACGAGGAGAGGCCCTTGGGCGACTACCCACTCGCCACGCCCATAGGATATCTGGAGGTAATGATTGGGCGTGCGGCGGAGGGATTTTGTCGTAGGGAGGTCCTTCTCCCCGATGGATGGGGATCCTACGGAGTCCTTTGTGTATTTTTTTTTCTATTTTATGTGTTGGTGTTTGAGTTTAAATCATTTATTTTATTTTATTTTTTTTTTGCTCTATCACAGTCCTCCAATTCGACTGGGTGGTATTTATTATTATTATTATTATTATTATTATTATTATTATTATTATTGTTGTTGTTGTTGTTGTTGTTGTTGGGGAGGGTTGTTTTCTCCTGAAGAGCATCTATTACCTTATTATTATTATTATTATTATTATTATTATTATTATTATTATTATTATTATTATTATTAACCAAACAAAAACTTCTTTCAGTTTTCTTCTGAAGATTGAAAAAGAAACCCACAAAATCACTTGTGTATAACGTGTGGAGTAAAATAAAATGTAAATACCTATAAGTAAAACACTTGTACACAGTGATATTTCTTTTTCAATCATTATTATTATTATTATTATTATCATCAGCTCACATTCCCAAGCTTTCAGATGATTATAGGACCGACTTCTGAATCCCTCCTTATCTCTTATCAGATTATGGAGATACCAACAGCTTTCGAGAACAACATAATATCTTTTATGACAGTAGAATGCGCAGGAATATTTGACAACATAACCACATACGCACCACTACGTAAACGCCCACATACGCATACCTTCGCTTTTATGAATGAGTGACTGAGACACGATATGAATGAAGTTTGTTGTCATATGGATCCCTAGTAGTAGTAGTAGTAGAGCCGTCACAGTGCGCCTCACGCTGCGCGCTGTAGGTAGGTAGACATTGCTTCAGGATCAGCGCTGAATGACCTCGTAGGCCCCAGTGCTTGGCCTGTGGCCTAAATCCTATCATTCGACTCTATGAGGTCATGCAATGTCTTGGATCGTAATGAGGTAGAGTTGATTGGCGTTGTATAGGAGATAGACGCACTATTGATGAGCCATCCATGTATTCAAATAAGGATGCTCATTGTGGAAGTTTTCCACACTGGGAGATCATCCCTGATTTTCGTATTTTAGACGTGAATTTTGCAGTGACTGGAGTTTTTTTTTTTTTTTTTTTGTTTTTTTTTTTTTTTTTTTTTTTTTTTTTTTTTTTCAACCACACCCTAGTTCTGTCATGGTTCCTTGAACATAGAAATTGAAATAGCATTAATATCTAACACTGTTCCGACGGAAGAATATGCTAGCAGCTTTGGGTCACATGAAGACCTGCTACCCACGAGACTATACCAGCAATTTAGCAGTTCCAAAAAGTAGTATACAGACATGGTAAGAGCGCAGCATTGGGTCACATGGAGACCTGCGACCCACGAGACTATACCAGCAATTTAGCAGTTCCAAAAAGTAGTATACAGACATGGTAAGAGAGCAGCTTTGGATCACATGGAGACCTGCTACCCAGAAGACGATAACAGCAGTTCAGCAGTCCAAAAAGTAGTATACAGATAGTAAGAGAGCAGTATTGGGTCACATGGAGACCTGCTACCCACGAGACTATACCACCAATTCAGCAGTTCCAAAAGATATACGAACAGATATGGGCGTACTCTTAAAACACGTATACGTAATCCTCATCCATTTCACGGCCTGAGATACGAGATAAGACGCGATAAAAAGTTCAAAGATAAGACTTTAAGTAACAAAAGTAACAAGTTCCCAATATGTCTGGGCCTTTCAGTTGAATAGAATTCGCCTTCAGTGGAAGCCGTGTCAATTGAACGCTCTCCTTAAAACCGAAGGATTCCTGAGAATTGTACCGACAAAAATGGCGTTCCGGAATTCCTCCAAGCCTAAAGTAAATATTATATCCTTTATTTTATTTTTTTGTGTTTATTCTGAAGGCAGATGGCATTGGCAACCTATAGTAGAATGACTTGTTGGAAATAATATTTGGTTGATGAATATTCGCAATACGATATGATTTGTCAGTCATGTAAATGTTAGATTTTTATTGATTTTCTGCTGAATTACGTACCTGGTAGTTGATTGACTATTGTGAATAAGAACCAGATAAATAAATTACTTGATGAAAACCACATATTTCCCAACATCAAGTCTTAAATTGTAATTAAAATGCCACCAATCATCTACAATTTACCAGAGGCTAATTAATTAAGATGACCACTGTTGCTGGACTAATCTTTTTGGACTTTTGCCGCTTCTAACAGTTAGTTAAAGTTTGTTATAAGGTATAATATGTTAGCTTGAAACAGCTACTACAGATACTCAAATTCTTTAAAGAAAAAAACAAAAAAAGGACAAATTTTTCTCAATGTTCATTTTGGGTTTTAATTTTCCATAACGTCTATCAATTTGTTTCCCAGAATTTGAAAACTGATATAATGTCATGGTGTCGTCATGTTCAATCGTTAGTACCCGAATTAATTTATATATATATAATATATATAATAATCTAGTTTTTTAATATTATATAATATATATATATATATAATATATAGAATATATATCTATATATATATATATATATATATATTATATATATATATATATATATATATATATATAGATATATATATATATATATATAAAAGATATATCCACGAAGGAAAAATAAACGAAAGAGTAACTGCGAGGACCTTTCGACGTTTCCAGTCCTTTACTAAGCTTAGTAAAGGACGTGAAACGTCGAAAGGTCTCGCAGTTACTCCTTCGTTTATTTTTCCTTCGTGGCATATATCTTTATTTATGGATTTATCACGTTCCTAACTTTCGTGATTCAGTTATACTATATATATATATATATCTATATATATATATATATATATATATATATATATATATATATATATATATTAGCATACGTCTCTACACCATTTGTGTATGTGTGTGTGTGTACGCTTCTGTATGTATGTATGGCTGCTGTGGACAATATACTACACATACATAAATACGTTCCCTAACGGTTAAGAAATAAGACGCATTGTTAACATGCAGTTTGCCAGGACACGATAACGAAGGCTCCTGACCTCGTTAGCCTCAGATTACGTCCTCCTTGGTTTGTTTATTGAGCGAAGACGCTAGTCAATAATGATAAGAAAAAATTATTCTTTGCCCTAACAGTTAACATGCAGGTTGCCAGGACACGATAACGAAGCCCTTCACTCTCTCTCCCTCAACAGCTGAAGTATAAGCGGCGTGTATACAAGATGCTTCACCTGGAGGAGAAGGCGCTGAGGGCGCTGCACACACGGGCCAACCTGAGGCGATTTTTGGACTACGTCAAGGAGAACAACGTTGAGAAAGTCAGCAAGATGTGCGCCAAGGGACTCGACCCGAATTTCCACTGTCAGGACACTGGGGGTGAGGCCCCTTCCCTCCCCCGCTCTCTCTCTAACAGCCTTTTGATCTGATAAGCTTCATTTCTGTGGTTCAGTTTCCATTTCTTTCTATAGTTCAAGCTCGTCTCAGGTGGTTTATAATTGATGTCGGTGGTTCAAACTCACATTTCATGGCTGAGTCTTATTTTCCACGTAGTTCAAGTCAGATTTCATATTATATTTTCCATAGTTCAAGCCTGAGTTTAGTATTTCAAGCCTTATTCTCAATTTTGCCTATTTGGTTTGATGGTAAGCTTTCTCTCATTGGTTCAGCTTTTTATCGTAACTGGTTCACCTTTTATCATTCCCCTGCATCACTCTGTGGTCCAACCCCCATCTTCCTTTTTACCATTTAGATCTTAGCTTTCTTTCTTGGGTTCAACTTTTAGCTTTCTATTTGTCGTTTATCATTTGTTTTCGTGGTACTACAACTCTCTTTTTTTGTATGTTAATTTTCCTTTTCTGTGTTATGTAACCCATAAATAAATACAACTGATTCGATTTTATAACCACCACAACACACATTTTTAAAGTATATATAATTGTACATTCCACTATTCATATTGATATTTGAATTCCAAAAACCGTCGTGGCTCTTTATCTTCCAACTTGCACTGTCATCCATCTCCAACACTGACCTCAGGATTGGCCATTTCAGAGACGCCGCTGTCCTTGGCAGCCCGAATCAAGAAACCGTCCCGTATGATGATGTCAATGGTGAACGGAGGAGCGCTCCTGGACTACAGAACCAAGGACGGAGTCACGGCAATGCACAGAGCCGTCCAAGCCAACAATTTCGAAGCTGTCAAGACGCTCCTAGGTAAGGCCCAGGTTTGGTTAGGTTGGGAGTTGTCGGAGGAGTGGTGCCATAGATTGGCATTCCAGATGCACCAGTTTTATTGGTTCTCTATCTTGGCGATACAATCAGATCTTGGTAGAAGTAGAGGCTGTGTACATTGTATTTACACTATTATGTTCTTTGTACATCCACAAGCATCCTTATTGCAGAGGACTGCTCACTGAGTACAGTGCCCTTTTTGTTTGTTTAGCAGAGACAAAATCATTTCATGAATGGTAATGATAAGATAACCTTTATGTGTAGGAAGTACTGTATGGCTGTATTGTCGTCATACTATGCTACCTGATCCAGTCTCACTTTATCACCAAGAATACAACTGAACTTGAAAGCAAAAACAGATCAATTGTAATTAACATCTCTTCCAGACTTGGGAGCATCGCCAAACTACAGAGATTCAAGGGGACTGACTCCCCTGTATTACTCTGTAACCCACTGCACAGACCCTTTGCTCTGTGAGGCTCTTCTCCACGATTATGCTGTGATAGGCGCTGCTGACAACCAAGGGTGGCAAGAAACGCATCAGGTAATTTTGGCTGACTTTATCTCTGAGTTTTGTATTGCATAAATGTTTGTCACGTCTGTTAAACAAATCATGTATAAGGTCGTTTGGGAAGTATAGATGTGAGAACAGGTTTTGTTTTTACCATTCGTTAACTGTATGCTGTTGTTAAGCAGGCGTATGCCGCTTCTGGGGAACAGTCTTTAACACGCCAGTTTCACGAATAGGAACTTTATTTCATATTGTACACCTCTGAAGAATGAGGCTGGTTGAAGGTGAATTGATAGTGCCTGATCCCTCCATCTGAACTTGCAGGCATGTCGTAACAAGCTGGTGCAACACTTGGAACATCTCCTCTTCTATGGTGCTGATATGAATGCTCAGAACGCCTCTGGCAACACGCCACTCCACGTGTGTGCTGTCAACAATCTGGAGGACTGCGCTCGTGTCTTACTTTTTCGAGGGTGCGACAAGAATGCCCTGAATTACGCTAATCAAACTCCTTACCAGGTGTGTGGTGTTGACGTTTAGCAGGGGTGAACTTGGGGTTTATTCTAACTGCTTGTTAAATGATGTACAGCAAAAGGTTTGTTCCAACTTGCATTTAGTAGGATTAGTTAAGCGTGGGTTTGCGTAGACATGGGGAAATAGCGGACTACAGTATTTGATGACTCGTCGGTATAAATTTTTTTAATTCTCTTACTCTTGATTATGATGTGTTTATTATACGGACACCAAAGGGGAGTGCACTGAACACAATTTTAATTTGTGGTTTCATTTGTTTGTGTCTCAGAATGTTTGTAAATAGGGTGTCATCTGTTACATACATTAACTCTATTACTCGATTAAAGTACGGTTTTTTATAATGGTATTTTCATTACAGGTTGCAGTTATTGCTGGTAATATGGAGCTTGGTGAGGTTATAAAAAATCACAACTTGGAGGACGTTGGTAAGTTTAAAAAATGTTCAAGATTATAATTTTGTAGCTAGTAAGGTCTTCGAGTAATTCAGTGGGGGAAAATTAGCATAAACCAGCTACACTTTTTAGAAGCAAAGTTATTGATTGTTTCTCTGGTGGAGACTATTAATTAACTGTAATATGTGTTGCCAAAAGGGTTTGGTTCAACTGACCATTTTTCCACTTTCTTCCCCACAGTTCCGTTTAAGGAGCCCCCTAAGTACAATCCAAACAGACGCATCTCTGGTGCTCCTCTCTCTCGAACCCACTCGGATCCTAGACTAGATGTGTGCGCAGTGACCAAACCGCCATCACCGTCCCCCTCCAGTAGATCTATTCCACCGTTCAGCTCTGCTTCCTCGCTAAGTGAAACGTCGACTGGAAGCAGCTCGACTTGTACGCATCCGAGCGAAATGGATTCTGAGGAATGTGCGAGTGCTTTGGGCTCGGCCAGTCTCAATGCTGGTGAGTATAGTAGGAGATTTACTGTAAACTCACACGCCATAGGCTGTGCTTGTGAACCATGGAAAATTTGACTGTGTAGTCTTGTTAAGTGATGTTTAAAAATGTTCCCAACGCAAAGTAGTATCTCATCCTGTTACAAGTAAAGTAGTGGTATTTCACTGAAGCCAGGGAATGAACTTTGCATCTTGCAGTATTCCTCGACAGTGCTATATCTGTCAGCATCAGAATCGGATGTCTTTGGTAGCAATTAAAAGACAATGAATCTTTAACTCCTCCTCCTCTTTCTTTACTCTAAGTAGCAGGTATGGACTGCTGCGACATGGTGAGTGATAGCTCGGGCGTCTGCACCTCGAACAGCGGTAGTGCAGAGAGTTACGATGCCACTCCCACGGATGTCACCCAGTTCGAAGTTGGGATGCTGGTTGTGTGTCTTCACCAGTACACTCCACATAAACCAGGGCACTTGGATATTAATGCTGGAGATATTTTAGAAGGTAATATCCAGTGCAAAGTTACTCATGAGGTTGTTTGAAAAGAATGATGAACCCTGATGGATTTGAATGAGCGCTTATATTTAAAAGTTAAAAGTTTGTAATCATTCTTCACACAAGTTTTATTTTCAATTGTCTTTGTGATGTGTCTCTTGCTTGGTAATACAAACACTTATTTTCCTTTGGGGAACTTCATTTCCTTTAGGTTAAGCAGCACTTAATTGCCTCTGATTACTTTTGATATGATGAGGACTGAGGAGCAGTTACAGGGTCGAAAAAAAGTAATCTATTGAGAAGGATCGTTTGAAGGCTATTAACAAGAGCCAGAAAACCATAGTGAAGCATAGTTGAAGGTCCAAATCAGACAGTAATTTGGGCTTAAACAAAACACTAATTGATACCCCACTGTTCTTACAGTAACCGGAAGCACGGATGACGGAATGCTCGAGGGAACAATCCGAGGTGTCTCGGGAGTGTTCCCGCCCCAGTGCGTCCAGGAGGTGCGTTTACGGAACCCTCAGGCCATTCGGGAATCGCTTATCGCCCCTCAGGTAGCGAGGGTTCAGGGGAGGAGAGAGATGATGGTGCATCAGCACTACGGCACAGCTCCGAGACTTAGAAAGACGTACGTTGAGTTGCGCTCTTTTCGATAGCTTTTTTTTTCCTCACTACAAAATATGGAAGCGTCCCTGCTTTTTCTTAATGATAGTTGCTGTTATTATTTTTCATCATAATACCAAGGTAGTTGATGTGATTTATATTGTAGAAGGTAAAAGACTAGAGTATACATTTCCCTGTAAAGTTAAGGATATAAACACACTGCTTCTGGGTATCCAAATTGATGTGTAGAACAAACAATCAGGATCGGTGGTAGTTGTCATAACCGTATTCATCTTTTTCACAAACAGAGCCAACGAACCTCGGACAGTCGTTCTTCATAGAGGTAAGAAAGGATTTGGCTTCGTCCTACGAGGAGCCAAAGCTACTTCGCCATTGATGGAAAGGCCCAATGAACGTGGGCCAGCCCTCCAGTACCTAGATGATGTAGATCCTGGTGGAGTTGCTGATTTAGCAGGGCTGAAGAAAGGAGATTACTTACTCAAGGTAAGGTTAGGTGGTGGTATATACCAGTGAGAGTGACACCTCTGCCTTTGTGTTTATTGCAGCATTGTATCCACACATCTATCCAGTAGTACAGTAGTTCTTTGACATAATAGAGGCACGTGGCATCTTGCAGATCAACGGAGAGGACGTGTCGCAGGCTTCACACGAACACGTCGTCACGTTAATCCGGAAGTCAGGGGACTTGGTGCAGATGATGGTGGTCACTCCGACGCCCGTCACCTTCTTACCTCACAAGCCGCCCATCGGCAACCTGGGAACAATCAGACGTGGGTGCCAGACCCTGCCCCGCAAGCTCCATGCAGGTAGATGCATGTCCCCCCCTCCCGTTCTCCAGGCTCCGCTCGAACTAGTGGCTAGTCTTGGTTACTTGGACCCTGATTGATATCCAAATATGGTTTCCAAGTGGTGGATATCTGAGAGCAAACTTAATGTACAGATAAGCATATATCATATATTGTCAACTCCCTCGATTACTTGTGCACATTTTGAACCATATTGAACGATTTGTTTTTTCTCATATATGAATGTTCCTGTTCATTCCTTTAATCGTGAACCGAGTAGCATGTAGAATCACTAATATTTCTCTTTACTTTTAAGAAAGATGACTCTTAGTTAACTTCCAGTGCTTTTAACTAGAAGCATGTTGAATGGTCTAGTCTTATTTATATATATCTATATATTCATTCTTTCTTTTCTGTTTTTTATTTTTGGTAGATTGACATTTTAGAACTGTATGTCATCCTTAAAAAAAACCTTGACACTCTCGTGGTTACTCATTAACAAAAGTACTTCTGATTAAAACCAGTCAAGTACTTTTTTTCATGTCTTGCCTCCCTGTGTCCCTTTAACAATTTTTCACTACCTGCAAAGGAGTTGCGTTTTTGTTTTTTTGTTTTCCTTTTTTTGTCTAGTCTTAAAGTTTTTCAGAACAGTTGTCATAAATGACTCTTGCTTATAGGAGAGAAACATGTGATTATGTTAAAATTAAGGTGACCTTTATTTATTTTTCATTGTTTTTTTCTTAGTTTTGAGGAAGGTATTCACTTGTGTCAATTTCGTAGTAGAGGCTTCTTGCGCTCTCTTCCATTTTTGATTTTCAGATCGGTTCCTACCGCTACTATTCAGTACTTGAAATCCATAAGAAAATGACAGATGCTCTGCATCAGGATGCTTTCGCTTTTACTAGCAGCCCGGATGATTGTTAAAGGTGAAATTTGGTTCTGGTATTCCAGGGGCGTCGAACACTCACTCACTACCCGGTCTCTCTCTCACACTCGTGGTGCTGGCGACTACCCGCTCGCTCGGTTTACTATCTTTGATTTGTGTCTCTTGTTAGTATTATAATGTCGTAGCTATCTTATGCATGTTGTTTTTTTTATCTCTGTACTGTTTTATGTCGTTCATTCACTGTTCAAAATCAAATATTTAAATAAACACATAGATTGATCCATACAGTATTAATATGAGTCGTGCATTGCTTTCAATCTAGGCCACATCTTGGAGCAATCAAGGAGTTGCTCGCCCATCAAGTTCCTCAGTACCCCTCGAGAGATTCCAGCGGAAATGTTAATACTGTAGCTAAACAGACGAATAAATTGGTTTATTTCTTACCTGTAACCTTCTCATTCAGAGATTTCTCCTTCAAGGATTTGAATGTTTTATGTCCAGTAATATCCAGAACCTCTTTTGCACCCTCAACAAAATTCCGTGTCGGACGATAACCCTCGTGGCTGCCTAAAAGCTTGCTGCTGCCACTTCACTAACTGTGTTTGTGTGTGTGTCTCCCTCTTAGTGCGGTCGTCCCAAGCCCCCCCTGCACCCCCCCCAAGAGACCCCAGAACAACCTTAAGTGTTGGGAGGGCAAGAGCTAAGTCTATGGTGGCAGGACTTCAGGACATTGGTAAGATGAATCTGTTTTGTTTTCAAGGTTTGTGTCCCAGTTCCAATAGTTCTAAAATGAGTCTGACGTAACCAACTTTTGGCTTCTTATTCCGTACATTGTCTTTTGGAGTTGATAATGTGGATAAAAAATAAAACCGATTTTGTTTTCACCATTAACTGGTTAATTGGGACAGTTCTCCTTACAACTGCAACTTCAAAGAAAAAAAAAAAGCTTTGTTTTAGTGCATTTTAGGCTGCATGAGGTAAAGATGACTGTACTATAATACCAGCCCATACTGCATGCAATTAATGCATATTCAACATATGAAGCGCAACATATCATATATGAAAAAATACAATTACTGTATTGCTGGAGGTGTGCATGTCCGTCTGCTAAATATAATTGTTTGCAGTTTAATCGACTCTCCCTAAAACATGTCCCTGACTGACGTAAAGCATTTTGCCCCCTCTAGAAGCACTGGATGCCAGCATGCGGGAGAACGGGGACTTGATGTCTCGCTCCGCCTGCCAATTCCAGAGCGGGAGTCCGTACGGAGCGAGCCCTATCAGTGGCAGTCAGTATGGCACCCCGCAAGGCACTCCCACCCTGGGCACCCCCGTGGGGACCCTTAAACTTGCATCCATCAAAGCGAGACCATCTTCCAAACGCATGACAGCAAATGAGGTCGAGGACATCCTTAATCAGTCCTCCGGCTCGCTTCCCTCTTCGCCTCCTGCGACCCCAACGGGCCGTCCGCCACGTGTGTATGCCAGTGTGGCCGAGATGAAGAAAGCTAAGGTTGGTATACGCAGTCCTCGCAGTTTGCATGCTCTTGTTAGCGGCATCAGAGGCATCCGCTCTCTGGTTGGGTTTGTACTTGGTGTCTTTAGGTAAGGTAAACTGCAGTACTTCATGCTATATAGTACATGGCAACATCTGGGCAGGGGAAATTCTTACCATACTGGGCAGTCTGTTCTACACTGATTCATCTATGTGGACTTTGGGACCTCATGACTGCAACATTTTCATTGCTGCTGAGTTATTTTTCTTGTTAGGGAATCCCCCTCCCTTTATAAGCTGTTTCAAGTTCTCCACCACATCTGGGGTGTGGAAGTACTATAGGTTGCTGAAAAAAAAAAGAGAGTTCTATTTCACTGTACAGTAAGGAAAAATTCTAGCAGCTTTGAAAGGCAGCCTTCAAAATAGTACCTGTGTAAAAGCATTTCAAGCTACGTTAGTACTGTATCGTATTGTATCGCCCTTTAAATTATTGTTGTATGATGTTAAATGAATCATGATAAATTTGTTGTCCCTAGTTACTTGCCTGTTGATGTCTTGGTTATAAAATGAAACACCTTTTAGTGCCTTAGTGGCAGATGGAACAATAGTGTCAGATCCAAACCAAACTATAAAAGTGCTAGTGTATGGTTCCCTTAGGTCTTGTCTTTGATCTATGATGATAGACTTTTCTGATAAATCTAGATAAAAATGTCAGTGCCCTGCCATTACATGGAGAGAGAGAGAGAGTGAAGGACATTTTTTAGGTCAGTTCATTCTGTTCTGAATAGTGATATCGGAACAGTTTGTACTGATGAAACTTTGGGATCACACAAAATTGCTGACTTGGTGTTACTACTCCACTGTGTCTTGTTCACTGCATTTTAAATAATCCTAGAGTTTCTTTAGATTATCCTTTGAGCCCCAGTAAAACAAGTAAACAACTGGACAGTTATGTAATCAAGAAAATTGGTGAATTACATAATAGATCATCTCCATTTTGGCAGAGTAGAAGTAAAGTCACGTTTGAGCACAAATTCAAAGGGAGAATTTTATTGTGCAACTATTAAATGTTTTGTAGTGGTAGACTTTCTTATAAAACAATGAGACAATGCTTTCAGCTGGTATAATCAGTGGAGCAACTTCAATGCCCTTCAAGTGGGACCATCATTTCATTTGGACGACTTCAAAGTTAATTTCCGTTGACTCTAATTAAAACTTTGAGTGAAATTCAGTATGAAATTTGATTTAAATTGCAGTTTTATGTCACTTCTGGTTAACCAGTTCGAAAGTTAGTGTGTGCAATGACTTTTATGTGAGAATTATGCTTGCAGTTTTTCAATAGTGTCTGTCGAGATGTTAAGAATGACATATCAGCTAGTTTTTTGTGTGATGCAACATAGGCATATAAAATTTCTCCTTTTTAATGTAAGTCTGTTGTTTTTATAGAGAAAATAATTTCCCCTCTCTTTAACAACTCTCTTCTAGCAGCCTCTACATACCTTAGAAGGTCTGGGGATGTCTTTCAAAACTTTTTTCCAACCGATGTTTCCGGTAAGGGGTGACAAAGGCTCTTAGCATGGTCAACTACGCTTCAGGTTTTTGAATTTGTCAGTTCTGTAAGCGATCTGTGTTCAGGATCTTTTAGGTTATTCATTCACTGCTTTCATTGTAAATAACCCCTGGTCTGTTGGATAGGTTTTGGAGTGATGTAACAAGGTTTTCATTTGTGAGATGCAATTTGCATATTCAAAATGCTGCTTCATTTTTTTTTTGCTCTGTACTAATATTTGTTTTTATTTCACTATTGTTCTCATAAAGGGGAGATTAATGATGCAAATACAATATTTAGGTCATTTGAGATTTTCTGGTCCAAAAATATCTTGACATTGTCAAGCGCAGCATTCTCATTGCGGTCAGATTTTAGTATATGAAGTGTTCAATAAATCAGTTTTTTCTCTTCATGAGGTGTGAAATAAACTAGCAATTTCAACTTCATAGATACAACTCACATCAACTTTATCCAGGTGATGCGGCTCCAAATGAGCACTAAATTTTGATTCTAGGATGTTTGACAGCGCCGGAAACTAGGTTTAATAAGTAAAACAAACTTTCCTTATATGTTGCCTCAGGAAGTTCATGGTGCAATTTGTCAAATTGAGTTGATTGTAATGTCTGCTTTTTTATGCACTGTGACATTTATAGAAGTGATCCACTGGCAACCATAATTTGTGGTCTTGAGTTTTGCTCATGTGATAGGATGCTAAAATGTTAACGGATAGGATGCTAAAATGTTAACGATGCATGCACGTGCATTTAGAAATAATGCTTTGCACTTTTCATGCATTTATTGTGGGTAGCAGAATTTCAGAGGAGTGCTATATTTCTTACACAAGTAATTCACCAAAGAGGGATGATTTGCAGCTGATCATTATGATTGTTTTGCAAAAAGAAGGCACATTTAATGGGGGTCTGAGATGGTACCATGATTGCTTGGCACTGCAATAGGTACCGAGAAACAAAAGTAGAGGCTGTACTGTAAAAATACTTACTTCAGATATGTTGATTAACAGAAATCTTATTGAAGACCTTTGGTGAATTCTCTTGACGAGATTTATAGGTCCCACATAACATCTGTGTACTGCAGAACTACGAAAATAATTTAAGATTCAAAGAAGCTATGATGCCAGCTTGGACGACGTTTTTGAACGCAAGATAACTCGCAAGGCATTGTGATCTTATAAAAATGCTGTAGGTGTATTGATGTGAAACTGTGTTGTTTTAGCAAAAGTTAAAAATGCACGTGCTGTAGAAATGTTTGTCTATGTTACGACAGCTGTAGTGCAGGCGTTGCATTCCTAGCGTAGTGGTATTCCCTTTGTATGCCTGAGGGTGAGTGAATTGTATGTAGTATACCAGGAATACAGGCAGTCCCCGGGTTACGTCAGGTTCGCGTTTAAGTCGTTCCTGACTTAAGGCTCTTGCCTCATGGCTCTGTTAACTTGCTCTACGGCGCTGTAACCCAGACTTACAGTGCTGTTGCTATTTATTACCATTATAATGATGATTCGGGTTAAGGGGATTTTCGGCTTACAGCGCCCTACCAGGAACGGAACCACCCCCATAACCTGGGGACTTCCTGTACGCATGATCCACATGGGTAACCTTCTACTATTAAGGATAATGCTTCCTTTCATAAAAGTGAATTTATTTTCAAACATTTTGACTTGAAAGAAATATGACAAGGTGAGAAGGGCTATATACTATAGTATTTTATATTCTTTACGAAGGTAAGCATTGAATAGAGTTTCCACGTAAGGCACGTAAGATTCAAGATATGCAAAAATTACTATATACTGACATGTGATATACTGTATTGCTGAGCTGGATGACTTGTGGCCTAGAAATGATTCTTTGGGATGGTTTCCTGTCTCAGTATACTGTCATGAATTAATAATTAAACATCATCCGAAATCAGACATTGGTCTTTTTTACATCTTGGTACACTCTCCTTTCAGCTGACCTTAATTGAGTGTTGATTTCTTCTGTCACAAGTCTATACAAAAATTGTAACTGATAATTGCTGAAGTTCTTAATCATGGTAATTTTTTTCATTTTTTCAGTCTCCCTGACATTTCTTGCCTTTAAGATTTGAGAACTGGTGAATGTAGAACACTAAATTGAGATGTAATTTGATAAATTCATTTTTAAATGTAGCAGTCTTGAGTCCTAAAACTATGGTAGTGTAGGTCTTTACAACTTCTCAATAGACGAAAATCCTGATGACATAAGAATTCAGTCTTCATAGTTAACTTATTTTTAATGGACTTATTTTTACTTTTGCCTGAAGCTGTGAAACATCCACTTGTTTAGCTTTTGTGTACGGAGAGAAAATTGTCAAGCTTCTGCAGTATCGTGTGTTTCATAGACTCCGCATGGCATTGAGACTTTGCGCACTTCTTAGAACCTAGCTAACATTTACGTCCACTCAGAGTCTGTCCTCTTTTTCAGGCCCTGAAAGCAAGGCAAGCACTGGACCTCAGCAGACTGCACAAGGATTACCATTCCACTCCAGATTTGAAGGTCGGGGTCATGGGATCCCAAGCGGAGTTAACCATAGAGGAGAAGCGCAAGTCTGTTTCGCAGGAAGACCTCTTCGTCACAACATTAAACGAACGGAATTCACGACACTCCCTTGCGTGTCCGCCACACCGCTCGACCATGCTAGAGAGGACCACGGCGCAGTCTCCCGAGTCTAAGGATTCTTGGCAGAGTGGCGAGGAGGGAACTGAGGAGGAAAGCAGTGACTCTCCTAACTGTTCTCCAGGTTCCATGGATTACAGACTTCTCAGGAGATCCCAGTCGGCTGTCAACTCCAACATGCTTCGTAAAGCAGGCCTTCATCCTCCGCCAACGCATCCTCCGCCGCCACCTCCGCTTGGACAGCTTGTGAAGGTTGACATAAGCAGGTCAAAGAGTGATTACGCAGCCGTCGGACTAGCGGCTTCAACTACAGATGCAGCTCCTCTCTCCCCTGGTGTTCAGTCTAGCTTCCGCCCTACTGATTGCGCCAAGCTTTACGCCTCTCCAGAAGAAATTAAAGCGGTTGGATACCGTAGTCCTGACATGATGGCAGCTTTGAATCGCAAGAATGGTGGCACCGCAAAAACGCGCTCCCAGAGTCTGCCACCGAGCACAAACAGACCTAGTGTTCAGAAAGGATCGCCCGAGAAGGAGACTTCCTTAGATTCAGGAATATATTCCACAACTTACTCAACATTCAGGGGAACAGAAGGCGAGACAAAGATGAGAGAGATGACATCCCCAACCTGTGCCCAGAAGGCCCCAATCAGTGATGCAGTTACTTATGCTAGACCAAAGAATAATAAATCTGTGCAAGAGCAAAAGGAATCTTGTTCTCCAAATAAGGCTTACACTGGGCCTGGATCCGTCGCCTCATCTGTGCCAGACATTCCCGAGCCTGATTATAGTTCTGATGAAGACCACACCTATAATTCCCAAGATGATTCACAGAGCAAAAAGACGAGAACTCTGAAGAAGAAAAAGCAGTCAGTTGATTTCTCACCCAACCTCGTAACTTCCATATCAGACCCCTCTGATATTCCCCACTATGCAGCACCTTCAAAGAACCCAACTCCTCTTAACAGTAACTTCAAAGACTTGATTGCTCAGAAAGCAGCTGAGAGACAGGCTAGACAAGATGACGGAGGAAGCGACGGGTCAAAATCCATGACTTCGAGTCCAGTGAAGAAGGTCAACGGCGAGAACGGTAACGGCAAAGCAATTTCTGATGCTATTCAGGAATCTGCTCTCTTCAATCGCCAAAAGGAGAAGACTGTTCCGAGCGGAACGAAAGCTAAGCCAGTTCCCGCATTGCCTCGGGACGATTCAAAGTCTCTCCTCATCATGAAAAACTCCCAGTCCTGTCCAAATGATTTTAACATAGAAGATGGAGATAACTCGTCGAGTGGAGTTAGTTCTGACCAAGATGTTCATCCAGAGTCAAGTTATGTGACTGTCATAAATACAGAGTCTGATACAATCTCAGGAAGTAAAAATGAAAGGTTCGCCAGGCACGGAACTCGGGACGACAGCTCAGAAGCTTCCGAGAGCTCCGACGAAGCTAGCGATCGCACTTGGATTCTCACGAACGAAAAGGGCGACAAGAGTGATTCCAGCAAAGACAGTGATAGCAACGGTGCCAGGAGGACTGGAACTCTTACAAGAAATGCCGTTTCACTGGTGAAACTCCCTCCACCTCAAGAGACCACCGAACCCGATTTAGACACAGAACTGGATGCTAGTCAGAGTCGAAACCTCACACGTTCTGTAGACCAAGACACAATCAGCACTCTTTCCTCTTTGAGTAGCCTGTCATCTGGCTCTGGGAGTACCGCAGAGAGAGAGATTCCGCATCACCACCACGCAAGCGCCGCCATGCAGATGCGAGCGACCTTGCCCAGAATGCCCCATGCGGCGACCATCACCAGAGGTAGCTCAGTGCCGCCAGCCAGCCAGGCCATCAAGAGTACGATGGGGGGAACTCTCAACAGAAGCCGATCAGCCTCGAGAGACCCCCACTGGGGTGCTGAAAGTGAGCCCATAACAGTGAGAGAGAAAAGTGCACCGCCTACCTCTCGCGCATCCGCAGCGGATAGGAATGCGTACAAAAAGACGACCAACGTGGACACAGGGGAGACAGAGTACGAGCGGAGCATCGAGGAGTCCCTCCAGCTGATACGAATGCACATGGATTCCCTCAACGAGGTCAACACGCTAGCAGGCGTGCCGGCCCGAGAACAAGCGGCGGGAGAGATGGTCTTGGCACCGCCCCCAGAATTTTGCGACATGTCGCTAGCCGAATCACAGAACAAACGGAACAAGACGGTCATTCAGATCTCCAACGATGACTACGACCCATCTGTCAGAATACTCGGGAACCAGAACAGTGGTGACAGTGACGAGGTGCCAGGATTCAGAAACAAAACCCTGACAGAGTGGACGACGCGTGACACGACCGAGTGGCTGGAAAGCATCTTTATGCCAGAGTACAAAGACTCCTTTGAGGAACAGGATATCGATGGTAGAAAACTGATGGGTATAAACAATGACACCCTTATCAATTTGGGGGTTAGAAGGGTTGGACATCGAGTCAACATGGAAAAGTCCTTGAAAAGATACAAACCCACAGAGAGGATTGACCTCTGAATTAATTGTAAGCGCTGACTCGGTCAAATCTACGAGGAAAATGAAAATCTCTTAAAATTTTGCAGAGGATCGAGAGAGAGAGAGAATGAAAGCAGTTGTTTATACATCGATTAAGTCCTCAGGTGTGACAGGAGATGATTTACCAGTGTAGTCTAAAGAGAATAGCCTATATTTTTTTCCATGAATTGCGAGGAATCATCAGATATCACTTGACCCCTCATTTTCATGTGGTTGATGTATGAGGTGTTTTGCATCGTTTTTCACTCAGACGTCCAACTTGTTGACTATATATATGAATCGTTTAAGTACTCTTAAGTCTATTGTGTAAGACCAGAAAAATTTTAACCTTCTAAAATTTCAATGGTTGCCGTCTGTGATTTTGAATTTTCTCAAGGTCAGGTCTATTGGCATTCGTAGATTTTAAGCTTATGTAGGTGTTCGCCTATGACACCCTCTCACCAAGTCTTTGTCACGTATGAACATGTTCACTGAAATCTGCTGGACTTAGCAGTCTCAGGACACCAGTGGGAATAGATTTGTAAAAGGTAAGTAGCTCTTATTTTTCGAAGTGTTCGGATGTATTTGATGTGTAATAACCTGTTAAGATAAGGGGATTGTGTATATATAATAATACAATATTACAATAGAGAAAACAGTTTCTTGGTGGTCATTCCGATTCTGACGCCTTGATCTTTGCCCCGAAGAAGATCTCCTGAGACGAGGGCACTGCGTCTGCCTGACGATCGAAAACGTCCAGGTACCGAAACGTCAGAAGATTGTTACGCGTATGCGTCTGATCACGTAATCTGCATGCTAAATAGTCACAATACTCATTGTCTGTTGTCATTTACAAACACTTTTTATACCTGTACTATTTTATATATAAATGCAATATATATACAGCATAGATATGTATTAAACTGCTGCTGATATTCAATGACTTCTGGAGAAATCCTGAGCAATGGTGTAAAATGTATGAATGTATGTACAAAAATGTTTATAGTGTATATAATGTAGTCAAATTGTAATTTCATTTGACACGATCATGCATAAATGTATATATATATATACAGTATATATATTTGGTTCTTTTGCTAAGTAAATATTGTCCACACTTTCTGCCAACCCATTTCATTGTGCCAAATGCTTCAGTGATTGAAGAATCGTCTCTACTACAAAAAAAAAAAAAAGTACAGTTAGTCGTATGGAGAATTATTCTTTGTGTGAACACCTTTTTCGCTCTCGCCAGGGTAGTGTCGTTGCTGGTCTTGTAAATGAGTGTGCGAGTGTGTCCTCTTCTTTTTTTTTTATTTAAGAAGGAAAAATATGATTTGTTCGGACATACGTTTCAAGGAGATGTTTAGACCCCCGGAGGAAGGTTATAGAGAAGGAGGAGGAAAGAGAGGGTCACCCATTTGTATGTGTTCTTTTGTATAAATTCTTTTGTATTAATGTTTCCTCCTGCAGGCAGAGTGGTCATTTCCTAAAGTTACTCCTGTTTTTGTTTTTTCTTTTTGGAGAGATGTGATGTGATGTGTGTTGGGGGACTTCTTCGTGACCTCTTTGACAATATACAGATGTGAAACAGGGTCCAATCTTATGGTCCGCGAGGAGGATTTCATAACATTACCATTTGCGTCTGACTCTCATAACTAAATCTGCCGGGGCGGGAGGGGGACGTTGCTATTCTCTCCTTCTGCTCGTCACTTTTTAGTTGTGCGAGCCAGAAATTTTGGGTAGACGACACTTGGCAACGTGAATCAGACTGAGGGCAGTGATAGGTGTAATCTAAGTGCAGGGCAGTTTCCATTAGCTATTCAAAGTGTTAATCAGATTGTTGGTTGAATTCCACTTCAAAGTGTGCTTCTCACATACACACACACACACACACACAAGCGTCATTCTTAGTAAGTTAAAAACGTAGGGCTGAATTGGATTTGGTGCAGCTGTTTCAAGACTGAAACTAAACGCAGCAGTAATCCCCAAGTGGGAGGGACACTTTGAAGTGACAGTTTCTAGCGCGTCAGAAGATCTTGGCAGCTTTCAAACCGGTAGCATTCTTCAGTAAAGCTTTTTGCTCTGTGTTAAAAAAGGAATTCTAGAATGAGAGAGAGATATATATCTATATATTTGGTGCTTTTGGTACGGCAAACGACAATTCACAAGCGTCATTCTTAACACATTGTGAGCTTTCGACTTTCATTGCAGATATAGACACACGATGAAATACATTGTAGATCAGTCATTTTGTACTTCGGTTTACTCGTACATTTTTTATTTTGTCCTGTGGCAGTTGGCAAAATTCACAGAGTAACTACAGGCTTATTGAAACGATGCAGAAGCAGAAGCTCTCACAGCGAGAGCCGATCCGGACACCAGCATAAAGCATTTCGGGGAAATCCATTGACACTGTCCTAACACTCCCATCTAGTCTTGTCCGTAGTAGGAGCTAACTACAGTATTTCTCTCTGCGGATTTTTTCCTAAATACAAAATTGTTTACAAATTTTAATTATTTATCCAGAGATATGTATGTGCAACTGTGCTCAATAAAGTTTAATACTTTTAAGCTGTGGTTCATTCATGACCTTTTACATTCGGGTGAAATTTGTTTCCAGTTTCTTCAGTTCATCTGGTGTCTAAAGGTCCGCCTCTTACGACGCTCCTGATTGGCTGTTGATAAGCCAATTACAGGGCTGAGAACTCTCAGTCTCTCTGAAGAGCATTCACATAGGCAGGATGTATGTATCTTCCACCTCCTCTGAGGGATACTTTTGAAAGAGGTGGAACATACATACATCCTGCCCGTGTGACTCTCGAGAGAGACTGAGGAGAGTTTCCAGCCCAGTGATTGGCTTATCAACAGCCAGTCAGGAACGTCGTAAGGGACAGGCCTAAACATCAGATGCACGGGTGATGTGAATCTACTATAGTACCTGTCATTAAAACGGGTTTTCCCACTAATACAGGTAAAAGCTGAAAAATATGGGAAATTACATGCAGTTTTAAGGTGCTATATACAGTACTTAACCAACCACACCAGTTCTAGAAAAAAGGGTCAAGTTAAATTTGGTCCAAGGATACCAAACTCATACACAAGTGCCTCGCCACCCACGCTAGGGACCAGGAGAAACTAGACAATGGCTGGTGATCATTTCAGAATAAGATCGAGCCACGAGTGTTACCTGATCTCCAAGTCAATTTTTGCTCTTAATTGCAAGATACTGATGACCTCTTTTCGAAATGCAGTGTTCAAAATTTTATCATAGATTTTGGTACTTGACTACCTTAAATTGTATATATTTACCCAGAAGATTAATATGTCTCTAGAAAAAACCTAGGACAAATAACCACACTTTTCATTCGTATAATGAAAATATTCACTGTATTAACTTTCTTTTCATACAGAAAAAGTTGAAGGCTATGATCAATTATTAAACTTTAA